>NC_090269.1:312125461-312425461 GCF_040414725.1 Anabrus simplex | reverse complement strand
TTGTGTAAAACGCTCATAGCACTCCTTTGGGCGGGGATGGAAAGGGAGTGAAGTATAAAAATAATAGCCCCGGAGATCTCCGTAGTACAGCGACCAGCGGTTGCCGACAGGCGTCAGGTTAGCATAGTTTAAACTATTTTCTATCAGATCATGGAGTAGTAGGATCACTGATGTTATTAGTGCCGATATTTTGGTCCACTTTTACGATAATTGTAACCATGAAAACAACCTATATACCTACTGTACACAATTGTCAAGATGGTGCTCCCATGACTTGAATAAACTTCTCAAAATTTATACTCAGATTCATTATATGATGTGAGAAATGAGTGACAAGCCCTGAGAATTATAATTCTCAATAATTATAGTAGTTTCTTTTATGCATTGCGAATTTCCTTGATCATTTGTAATAGTTACGAAATGTCGGATCAAACAAATACATTCAATAATATTTATATTTGTGGTACTATCTAGCGGAAGTGTACTTACACTAAACCTGCAGCTTTGTGAAGGGAGCAGGTACATGTAGGTGGGAATGAAGAAAAATCATGGTAGCAAAAGATCTTAGAGGTCGACGCTAATAGAGGTCCCCATGAAGAAAAGAAAAAGAAGATACACAATAATTCCAAACATGACAAATAATTTCTACGTACTTAAGCAAATACACCAGTGATATAAATACCGGTATCTAATGAAGTCAGTCATACCGATAGTATGAGTAACTAAAGCCAGTTTCTGATAACCCGTACGAAGAACGGGTACTTCTGCTAGTAAGTCATAAAGTTTTATCTCTTCCTCCATCTTCCATATTCTTCAACTGGCTTTAATATATTTCTTTCAAATACACTCAGTTGTCTTTCATCACATTTTGGCAATACTCAAGTTTCAGAAGCATAACAGTACCGGTCTCACTAAAAACTTTGTACATTCACATCTTAGTTCTCCTGGTTATTAACTGAGATTTCAGATATTTCCTGCTACCATAAAGGCACCTATTCACAAAAAATTTCCATTTTTGGATGTCAGTACCGACATTAAATTTTGTAATTTACTTCTGATCCAAGGTAGGTGGAACCATGTTCACTTTCAAATTTATTTGAACAATTTCTATATGTCTGGATCAATTCATACAACCCTTAACCAGTATGTCCATTCTGTTGCATGTAGTATGGGTGATCTCTATTAACATGAGAGGGGCGTGATAACCAAGTGGGATAGTCACTTTCTTCTCACCAAGGCAGCCATGATTTGAACTCCAGGCAATACGTGTACTATTTTTGAAATGAAAAAATTATGTTTCTGTTGTTCACATTCCGTAGTCATTAACAAGTGAACAAAATTAACCCAAGTAGGAAGAAGCCTGCCATTTCATAGTATCTCTTTCGGTTTTACTCCTGTTGTTTGTTTCGCGAGTCGGTCAGGGTTCATTCTTTTGATGTAGGCCTATCCATAGAATTTTCCATCAGTGTTTTCTAATTTCGCTGAGAATTGTGTATTGTTTTATTTCCTGTTTGTTTCTAAGTCCGTATTGTTCACCTGTGAGTTTTGGGCCTAGAATTTTCCTTATGGCTTTTCATTCTTTTTGCATGCTTTCTTGTCAAATTAGTGTTTCCGATCCATTTTATTATTATTATTATTATTATTATTATTATTATTATTATTATTATTATTATTATTATTATTATTATTATTATTATTATTATTATTATTATTATTATTATATAATTCGCTGGGGCCATCAAGGACCACGTTAAGTCTTGTTGAATTTGACGCTGAACTTGGCCTCTTTATAGCCCAGATTTCCCTCATTCTTTGATAGTGGGCCTGCTTACGCTCCTCTGTCCTAGCTCGTCTCGGTTTAGCATGTTCGTCAATATTTTCTTGCAGAAGTGATCTCTGTTAAGGGCGTCTTTAGCTGAGATATGTAGCATTTGCAGGTCTTCTTTGGTATTTCTAAATCAGGGAATTGTGGTTTTGGTGTTTGAATCAAAAAAGTTAAAGATCTCCTTAGTTAACTTCTTTCCGTCCATTCTTTTCAGATGACCATAAAATCTTACCCGTCTTTTTCGGATTGTGTCGGTAATTATCTCTGTTTTGCTGTAGACTTCCATGTTGGATCTCTTTTGATGGATTCCATTTCTGTACTTTAATCCGAGGATTCCTCGCACAATTTTGCGCTCTTTTCCTCCAGTTCTTCAAGGAGTCCTTTGTTGACATTTAGAGACAGGGTTTCAGCTGCATATAGAACTACTGGCTTCATAACTGTTTCATAGTGACATATCTTGGTGTTTTGAGAAAGGCATATTTTGTTGTAGATTGTGCAAGATGTTTGGTAGGCTATTTCCAGTTTACGTACTCGCTCCTGAAGTGCTTCTTGGTCCAGTCCATTTTTCATGATGATCTCACCCAGGTATTTGAATTTGTCTACTCGGGTGATGTCCCCGTATTTTGTATGGAGTTTTGGTGGGGCCTCTTTGATGTTAGTTATTACTTCTGTTTTCTCAAGCGATATCTGCAGACCAGATTGTTCGGCAATTTCCTTTAACATTGCGACTTGTGCTCTAGCGGTTTTTACATCATTTGAGAGAATGGCAATATCATTGGCAAATGCTAAGCATTACATGTTACAAATCCCATGTTATGGTCCGTATTGAAATGTACTTATAGTCAAGTACGAATACTAGATTATAAATTCCATCTGTTCAATACATAAGAACATAAGACTATAAATGCCAAGCAGTCTGTAGTGATCCCCTTGGATTTGGTTCCTATTCTTAGTGGACTGTAGTTGGTTTCCTGTAATCTCACCCGCCAGGTTCTGATGATCTTCTCAAGAACGCAGTTGAAGAGTATCTGGGATAGCCCATCACCTTGTCAGACTCCTGTTTTGATGTCAAAGGAATGCGAGAGACATCCGAGGAACTTCACCTTGGATATTGTATTGGTCAGGGTGGCTCTAATTAATGCCAACAGTTTGAAATCAACTCCAAATTCATTTAAGATGTTTAGCAGGACTTCCCGGTCAATGGAGTCGTACGCTTTCTTGAAGTCCACAAAGACAGATACATACTGCTTGGACCATAGTGTACAGTATCTGATGATCGTTTTGAGATTTTGGATCTGTTCGGCTGTTGAGCGACTTTTTCTGAACCCTCCTTGGTATTCACCTATTTGATGTTCAACTTGTGCTTCCAAACGCTCCAAACTGCCTTTCTTCTGTAATGGATGGATCAAAGATATTTTCCAATCTTTTGGTAGGGTCTCCTTACTCCAAATTTCTTCTATTTGCTTTTGCAAGATATCAAGTGATTCCTCTGGGGCATATTTCCATAGTTCTGCTATTACTGAGTATTCCCCCGGCGCTTTGTTATTTTTGAGACGGACAATGTGGCTCTTGATTTCATCTCTGTCAGGTGGTCTGGAATCTGGGTACCTGAGTAAGGGTTCCTTGGTCTCAATGGGGCTTTGCAGTTTAGAGCAATTAAGTAAATTCTTGAAGTAATCTGTCAAAATGCTACAATTTTCTTCATTTGACGTCGCCAGTGTGCCATCCTTTCGTTCAAAGCATAGAGATGATGATTTATAGCCAGTGAGTTTGCATTTGAAGGCTTTGTAATACTATCTGGTTTCATTCTCCCTAAAGTTTTGGTCTATCTTTTCAATGAGAGAATTTTCGTATTTACGTTTCTCAGTTCTGAACACCCTAGCTGCTTGGGCACGTTAGGTTTTGTGGGTTTCCCAATCATTTTCTGATTTCGTAGAGTAGTACTGTTTCCACGCATTGAGTCTTTCTTTGAGGACTGATTCGCAGGTATCATTCCACCAGGCATGCTTTTTGCTTCTCTTGATTTCTGTGACGTCTTTGGTGGCCTCAACAAAGAGACTTTTGGTGTTGTTAAAGTCACAGTCATTTGGTCTAGCCTTCTCCGGGAACTCCTCGACTCTTTGCCTAAGTGTATCATTGTCGAAGAGTGTAATCTGTTTGGTTGTCTTCCTTGTGTTGTCATGAATTGGTTTGAATTTGTTCAGAGACATATAGTGATCTGAGGCCACATTGATGCCTTTCTTCACTTTGACATTCATAATCTCAGGGCTGTTTCTCCTGGAGATTGCAACATGCTCTATTTGGAACACTCCGAGAGTTTGGACGGGAGAACGCCAAGTCATTTGCTTTCTGGGTAGATGGCGAAAGTAGGTCGACATGACCTGCAGATTGTGATTTTCGCAAATGGACACCAGTCTTTTGCCATTGGGGTGGTTCTTTTGTGAGCAGGATAATTTCCTATAAATTTCTTGTACTTCTGTTCACAACCTAGTTGGGCATTGAAGTCACCAAAAAGAAGCTTGACATGGTGTTTGGGAATTTTGTTTAATATTTCATGCAGTAGGTCCCAGAAATGATCAATTATTATTATTATTATTATTATTATTATTATTATTATTATTATTATTATTATTATTATTATTATTATTATTATTATTAATTCCTAGATCCATCTCTGGTAAGATTTAGCATTTAAAGTGCATTATTACTTCTAGAATGGGTGACATGACAGCAGCACTATTCAGGGATCTGAGGTTCATATCCCTACCCTGAAAATGCCTATCCTATGTAGGCCTACAGTTATCCTACACTCATGAAGAAAAAAGGAAGAAGAAACTGCTATAGAATATGATGTATAGATCTAGGTCACCTCTCATTATATTAAACCCAAATTACAATTTCTCCCATGCCGCCCAATTTGATGGGTTCAGTAGTGGCTCAGTCGCTGATATTTGAAGGTGCTCAAATGTGCTAGCATCATGTTGATAGAGGTAGTGTCACATAAAATAATTTGTATGGGTCTCATTGCTTTAAAAAGTGGAGAATTTGAAGGAAGGAACTACATGGAAGGCTTTGAAATGTGGTTGTGGAGAAGAGTAGAGAAAGTGAAGTGGATAGATCAAACGAGGATGTACCAAAAAGGGTAGGAAAGAAGAGAAATCTCATGAGGATGCTAATTAAGAGGAAAATGTCTTGAATGTCACATGCTAGAAAGGAATTAGCTAGAGGAGGTGGAAAGCAAAGGAAGAAGGAACGAGAAGGTTTGAAATGCTAACAGATGTGAAGAAAGGAAGAAGTTATCAACAAATGAAGGAAGATGTTCTAGATCGAGAAAAATGGAGGACATCCAATATTGATTCTTATCTCAGGTCAGTCTAGGACAAGGGAGCGGTAAAAATGAAATGAAATGGCATATGGCTTTTAGTGCCGGGAGTGTCCGAGGACATGTTCAGCTCGCCAGGTACAGGTTGACTTGACTCCCATAGGCGACCTGCGCGTCGTGATGAGGATGAAATGATGGTGAAGACGACACACCCAGTCCCCGTGCCAGAGAAATTAACCAATGATGGTTAAGATTCCCGACCCTGCCAGGAATCAAACCCAGGACCCCTATGGCCAAAGGCCAGCATGCTAACCATACAGCCATGGAGCCGGACAAGGGAGCAGTGATAAGTGTATAGGGATCTGGAAGGCAAATAGGGATGACATTAAAATGTTAGTGTTTGAACTGTTGATGTATTGTAAAGAAAGGAATATAATTAAGTCATTTAATACATATATACTTACCAGATATTGCAATAGGAGTTGAATCATGGCTGGGAAATGATATATTGGATGCAGATATTTTCTCATAGAACTGGAGGTTTATCGTAGAAACAGGATATGAATAGTAGGAGGGTGAGGGTGAGTATTCATTCTGATGAAAGAAGAATTTGTAAGCTATGAAAAAAAAAAAAAAAAAAAAAGAAAGTTGAAAATGACAAACATTAAATTCTAGGTATAAGATTCATTTAGAAATATAATACTCAATTTGATGTTTTTGGACTGTACAGACCTGAAAAGGGTTATACAGATGCTGATTTGGAATTATTTGATAAGATAATCAGCTAGACCCCTATATGGGAAACAATACAGAAGGAATGTTATTATAGCGGGTGATCTCAATTCACCAACTGTCGATTGAGAAGATAAAGTGAATGACAAGAAGCATGAGCAACAAATGGCAAATAAGTTAATCTGGAAAGGACAGCTGAATCAGAAAGTGATGGAAGCAACAAGATGGAAGAATATTCAAGTGCAGGTTAAAAAGAAATAGTTGTGGAAGTAAGGAAAATTTAATCTAGTGAAGAAGTCAGCTATGGCAAGTATGATTGGCAGTCGTACAAATTTTCGTGAAAAATGGAAGGGTACGTATAGGTACCGTACTTCAAGGCAGAAACAGGTTCCAAGAAGGACGTTTCAGGAATTATTAATGAACAAGGGGAGTGTACAGAAGGCAGAATTGTTCAGTCAGAGTATGTAAAGATTGTTGGTTATAAGTATGCTGTAATGTCCAGATAGAGGAGGTGCCTAATACTAAGGAAGTATTGAAATTTACCTATGATAACAAAGACATTTACAATCTTACTATAATTATGTAAAGATGGATGTATGTGTGGGTGTGTTTCTGTAAATGAAACATCTCCTCCTAAACCACGGGAGCAATTTCGACCAAACTTGGTACACTTATGACTTACTATCTGGAGACGAACACTGTGGGGGTAAGCCATCCGTAGCATCCTTAGGGGTGGGGGTCAGGGGGTTTAGGTAAAAAATCTAAAATAGTGTCAAATCCACAGTTCTCAGGGTCGATGAGATGAATAGTAACACTCCTGATTTTTTAGAACTCAAAGTTTAGCCCCCTTTAGCATTGCGAGGGGGAGGGGGAGTGAGATATAAAAATAATCAAAAATAGTGTCGAGTCCATAGTTTTCTGGGTCGTTGGGATGAATAGTAACATTCTGGACATTTTAAAGCCCAAGTTCAGCCCCCTTTGGCATAGGGGGTGGGAAAGGGTGAAAATATAAATTGCCCAAAATGACCCAGATCATGGACGTATGTACGTTCCAGCGTGGCTATCAATCAAAATTTTTACAAGTATGACTTACTACCTGGAAAATATACTGTGGGAGTAAGACGCCCCTAGAACCATTAGGGAAGGGGATGAAAATACACTGAAGAAAATGGAAATAGCAACACCCAGAAGGAGTGGTGCCACATTGCTGCAATTGAACAAGCAGGACGAGTTTTCAGTTGTGATTCGATGATTACACTTTCAGGTCCCTCTGACTGCAAGTTTGGACAACAATCAATACAGGATGTGCCCATCACGAGCTGCAATACATTGATGAATTCGTCGAGGTATGGAGTCAGTAAGGCCCTGGATCGCTTCCTGAGGAATTGTGGTCCATGCTTGCTGCACTGTTCGGGTCAGTTGTTCCAGAGTTGTGGGTGGCTGAGGACGGCTGGCCAGTTGTCGACCCATCATGTCCCACACATGCTCAATAGGACTGAGGTCCGGGGATCTGGCGAGCCATTCTAAGGTTGTGATGTCGTGGAGAGCTTTTCTGGAGATGCGTGCAGTGTGAACCCGGGCATTGTCCTGCTGAAACATCCCATTAGCAATGTTCGCCATCATAGGGGCAACCACTGGATTGAGTACCCTATCAACGTACTGTCGAGCAGTCATAGTGCCCTCAACAAGCACTAATTGTGATTTCACATTAAAGCCAATAGTTCCCCAGACCATAATGCTTGGTGTTGGCCCTGTATGCCTCTCGACAATAAGATCTGGGCGGCCCCTCTCCCCGGTACGTCGGCGTACACGATTCCGGCGATCACTGCGGGCAAGACAGAAGCGCGATTCATCACTAAAGATGGCCCTATGCCATTCGTCGACCCACGTCGATCTTTTTCGACACCAGGCCAGCCTTACACGTCGCTGTTGTGGGGTCAATGGAACACCTTCTGCAGGATACGGGCTCCTAAGCCAGCTGCACGCAGGCAGGTAACGTGGGGTGCCACAGCTGCTTGAATTTGCGCTGCTGTTGCATGGGGTTCCATCCGCGCCATCCGAATGATGCGGCGATCCTCTGTCACAGTTGTCTGTCGCGCTGGGCCTGTGCCGGGTCTACGAGTGTGGGTACCTTCATTTGACCACTGCTGCCATACACGTTGTACCGTAGATGCCTGTCGGCCAGCACGTGCAGCGACAGTCCTTAGCGATAATCCATCCTCACACAGCCCAATTATCCGAGCCCTCTCAAACGGCGACAGTTGTTGATAGCGTGCCCTTCTCTGTCGTCGAGGCATGTTTGACGGGGAACACTTCACTGCACAGACTGCAAGTCAACTACGCTACACCAGAGTCCGTATACTGGAGTTGATTCCTCCGCGACCAATCACGTGGGGAGACCTGTACCAGCAATCCAATGGGTCTGAAACTTTGATCGTTTACATACCTACATGGCATCATTCCATATCTTGAAAATCAACACAAAAGACCAATGTCTTCATGGTGTTGCAATTTCCATTTTCTTAACTGTATATATACTGTGTATATATATATATTAAGGTATAAAGAAAAAAGACAGGCGTGAATTAATGAGACACTTCCAGGCATCTTAGAAACTTAAAACTTGGAACCAGACAAGCTGATGACTTCAGGATCCCTAGAATAGTCGAAAATTCTCAAAATTCTCTGAGGGGACACGCTGGGAGTTTCGAATTTTCATAAGAATGCAGTCGGATACATTTATCCAAAACGATAACCTATAGGTTTCATAGGCTTAAATGTTTCCTGAAAGTCCTCATTTTTAATACCCTCCCCCATATCAAGATGTAACCGTAACCGACGGAAAATTTACGACATGTTTAAACTTTCATTTTTTACCCCCGAAAAATATCGAAATATGGAGGCAATTTTAATGATGGTGCAGACCTCAGTTTCGAGATATTTGGTGGCCAATCGGTAAGTCGTATCACAAAACGGATGGAACAACCTCCGTTCAATTTGGAGTGATCTACAACTTTGGTCCTATGAATTTTTGTTGTATTTCCATCCCTTATACGTTAAATTTGGCTCTATTTCTGGGTTGCACCTATATTTTGCACTTTGTACACGTATAATTGGTGATTTGAATCACTCACAGGAAAGATAGGATCATCAACTTCTACACGAATGTTGGCCTACCCAGTAGCCATATGTGACCCAAATTCTATGTTTGAAACTGTCATATTAGTATCTGAAAAACCGGGCGAGTTGGCCGTGGGCGTAGAGGTGCGCGGCTGTGAGCTTGCATCCGGGAGATAGTAGGTTCGAATCCCACTATCGGCAGCCCTGAAAATGGTTTTCCGTGGTTTCCCATTTTCACACCAGGCAAATGCTGGGGTTGTACCTTAATTAAGGCCACGGCCGCTTCCTTCCAACTCCTAGGCCTTTCCTATCCCATCGTCGCCATAAGACCTAACTGTGTCGGTGCGACGTAAAGCCCCTAGCAAAAAAAAAAAAAGAAAGTATCTGAAAAGTAATTCACTGTGTGAAAACCTTACACAAATTTCACCCTATTCAACTTTTCTAATACAATCTTACCTTTAAATAGGTGATATACGAGAAAATATCATAGGACCAGCCATTTAGATCGTTAAATGAGGCCAGAGGCATCTTATCGTACAATCCGTTTTTAGATATGATTCACCGTTTAGCAGCAGTTACTCTGTAAATGAAGGTAAACATGCATATACACCCGTATGTCAATCATATTTATTCATTGAAGTAGATATGTAGCGATCTAGAAAGGATGTGACTGTCATTGTAATTAATATATTACAAATCGATAGTTATTGTCAGCAGGAGGGCGTCTGCTATTGTAATCAGTACGCCCCACATCGACTTTGACTGGCAGTAGGAATGGGGTCCTCTTCCAACTCCTGTGAACCATTGTAAGTTAATTAATAATTCCCTTCTCGATTTCACTAGCATAAGGCAAGGAAGTGCGCACTTTTTCAAAAATCCTTTACCAGATTCTGTTTGTCAGTAGGCAAAGGTGCCCCCCATTATAAACAAATTTACCCATCTAAAATTTGACTGACGTTACGCATAGTGGCCTGCTATTATAATGTAAACTCACCAACTAGGTGTGACTCGCAGTAAGCTGACTGGCATCATTAAAATGGGCCTGTTATTATATTGATAACAACACAACTCAATTTCAACTGGCAGTAGGGAAGGTGCCTGCCATTATAATAAAAATTCCTCAACTGTAATCTGTCTGAAAGTAGGAAATGAGGCCTGCCGTTAAATGAAAATTCTCAACTCCTTTGTGAATTGCAGTAGACAAGTGGATCTGCCGTTATCATCACAACTTCGCAACTCGCACTTTACATAGGAAACAACGTTTGTGGTCTTCCCTATGCTGTTTCTCGGGTAACGTCAAGAGACGTGCAATTAAAAAAAAAAATCTTATTCACTTCATGTGCAGTATTTTACTTCGATATCCGAATACAATGTAGAATACCGTAGCGAAGCACGGGTACATTTGCTAGTAAGATATAAAAGTTGAAAACTAGAAAAGCAGCTGGAATTGATGATTATTGTGAATTGTTGTTTAAAGGGGCCTAAAATATAAGTCATCAGCCATCTAGAATTGATATATCCGGGGACAATGTGTTTGGATATAGTTCCATATCTGAAGTACTAATTTGATTACTGTATGCATGAAGGAACTATACCGAAAGAATGGAGAGTTGCTAAAGTAGCCCCTGCGTATAAAAGAAAGGGCGATAAACATAAAACCAAAAATTACAGGCCAGTCAGTATGACATGTATTACATGTAGGGAAAGCATTATTTCTGATTATATTATATATGTTTGTAAAATTAGTAACTGGTTCGATAGAAGGAAAGTTTATTCCAGTGAAGCTCAACTTGTAGAATTTCAGCAAGATGTAGCAGATATCTTAAATTTAGGAGGTCAAATGGACAGTACGATGATTGACTAATGCAAGGCATTTGATGTGATGCAACGGGCAAAAATGTGTACAACTGGACTAAACAAAAGAGTGACTGACAATAGAACTGAGGGAATTAGAGTAGGAGAAACATCATCTGATCCCATAATCATTAACAGGGGAATTCCTCATGGCAGTATTAGGCATATTGGACCTCTATGTTTTCATATACAGTGTATAATAGTCTTGATTGTACACCCCACTTAGCAGATACAATGTCTTTATAATTTCTAAATAGTACATAACCAGTGCAAAAGACATGGAGAAGTTATTTCACAAGGTGTTGAGAACTTGATGTTAGCGATCAAAAGTCTCGGTACACCATTTTAAAAGAATATGAGTGATATATGTTGTGTAGTGGCCTATTTGCTTGCAACAGTCTTGTTTGTACACATTAGCTACCTCGTCGCTCGGGAACACTCCTAGCTAGTTGGTGTGTATCTGTGCTGTGCTAGTGTGTATAGTTTCGCAGTTAGTGCACCAGACCGTGTGTTACATAGTCCTAATGGGTAAAATAACAGAGTTAAGTGACGAACTAAAAAATGTAATTGTATCTCTCGGATTGCAAGGGTATTATTTGCGTGAAATTGGACGCAAAGTAAATAAACCTCATTCCACAATACACTATGTGTTGAATAAATTCAGATATAGAGGAACCACGAAGAATTTGCCAAGGAAAGCAAAAGAAAAGATACTGAATAGGCGAGATGAACGTTATATTGTGAAACAAGTAAAACAGAATCCACAATTAAGTGCGCCTAAGATCCGCGTAATGCTGGAAGAAAGTACGAAGAAGAAAATGTCAAATCAGACAATTCGTAGGGTATTGTGGAAATATGATTATCACGGTAGACGACCACGGAAAAGGCCGTTTGTTACTAAGAAAAATCGACAAGCCAGAATGAAATTTTGCAGAGAGTATGAAAACAAGGATTGCACATTCTGGAACAAAGTTATTTGGTCAGATGAGACTAAAATATCTCTATACGGTTCCGATGGAAACAGTTATGTATGGAGAAAAGTTAATACAGCCAATAAACCTGCAAATACGCTACCCACCATAAAACATGGAGGTGGATCAATTATCATTTGGGGGTGCATGTCGTCTTGTGGAGTGGGAAATATAGAAATCATCAGTGGCATCATGGACAGATGGGGTTATTTAAACATTTTAAAGAACAATGTCAAACAGAGTGCAGTAAAAATGGGGTTGGGGTCTTACTACATATTTCAGCAAGACAATGATCCCAAGCACACAGTTGATATTTGCAAGCAGTGGCTGATATGGAACGTACCATCGCAACTGCGAACTCCTGCCCAATCCCCTGACTTGAACCCCATAGAACATTTGTGGGTCGATCTAAAAAGAAGGGTTCATGCAAGGAAACCTCAATCACTAGAACATTTAAGAAGTATAGTCAACGAAGAATGGGGTAAAACCGACCCAAACATATGTGGGAAACTGGTTCATTCGATGCAGCGAAGGTGCAAAGCAGTTCTCAAGGCCAGAGGATACTCATCGGGGTATTAACGAGTGTTTTTGTGTGAACATTTTGCTATCTTCTGTAAGTGTACAAACAAGATTGTTGCATGATGAAACGCCCGGTTTTTGTACATTGCTTGAATTTGTGTTAAATTGTAAGATCACAGATCAGTTTTTTATTATTTACAATGTTTATTAGTGTATCTATTACGATATGGGCAATAAAATACATCATAATAATTGTATACAAAAGTTTAACCGTTATTTCGTTGTAATAAGTTGGTGTACAAACAAGACTGTTATGCACTGTATATATACTAGCTGTTATCCGCGGCTTCGCTCGCGTAGAGTTCGTAATTTGATACGAAAAATAGTTCATCGGTACTGCATTCAGACATTATATGAAAATACCTAAAGTATAAAAACAACAGAAAAACTGAGTTTCATTTAACCCAGAAAGTCTTTGTAAACCACGTTTGTGGTATTGCCTTTTAGAACCAAGATGACCAGGCTACTGGCAGAGCTAACTCTGGAACATATGAGACAGAACTGTGAATGTGAGGAACAGTCCTCTCTCAAGCCGAAAACAAAAAAAATATCCGTTTCTTTATTTTTAAAGGAGATTCCAAATACATATTTCCAAGGCTGTAACATTTTCAGTTTTTGATATATAAGTATCCTCATAAAAATAATCTGACTCCTTTTTTATTTCTCTCTCCTGAAAACAAAAAAATATATCTTCCTTTATTTCAAAAAGGAGATTTCAAATACCAATTTTCACGTCTGTAACATGTTATGTGTTTGAGAAATACTGTAGATATACCAATTTTAAAAATTGATTGGCTTTTTAATTTTTTCACCCCTTAAGTGGATTTTCCGAAAACAATAAGTACGTGTTTCTTTATTTTTAAAGGAGAATCCAAATACCAATTTTCACGTCTGCAGTATATTCGGTTTTTGAGATATAAGTATCCTGATAAAAAGATTTTAACTCCTTAAGTAGAATCCAAATACCAATTATCACGTCTGTAACATCCTCAGGTTTTGAAATATAAGTATTCTTATAAAGATAATTCAACTCATTTTTCTGCTCCCCTCCATTAACACAATTTTCCAACGAAAAAATAGGTCTTTATTCACTTCTAAACGAGATACTTAGTATCAGTTTGCACATCTGTAACATGTTCAGTTTTGAGATATATAAGTGTCTTCATAAAAATTATTCAACCCCTTTTTCGGTCTTTTTTTCATCCCGCTGAAATGGATTTCCCAAAAACAAAAAAATACGTGTTCCTTTATTCTTAAAGGAGATCCCAAAAACCAATTTCCATGTCTGTGTCATACTCAGTATTTTATATATCATTATCCCAATTCAAGGATTCAACCCATTTTGAGTCCATTTTCACCCTCCTCAAGTGGATTTTCCGAAAACAAAATAATACATGCTTCTTTATTTTTGAAGGAGATTCCAAATACTAATTTTCATGTACCGAGCATGTTACGTTTTTTAAATATACTGTAGATATATTCATTTAAAGAATTTATCCATTCTTTCTATTTTTCACCCCCCCAAATTGAATTTTCCGAAAGCAAAAACTATGTTTTTTTAATTTCTAAAAGAGATTGTAAATACCAATTTTCACGTCTGTAACACCTTCGGTTTTTGAGATATAAGTATGCTCATGAAAATAATCCAACTATTTTTTCACGTCTTTTCACTCCCGTAAACTGGCTTTCTCGAAACTAAAAAATGCATGTTTTTAATTTTTAAGGGAGATTCCAATGACAAGCAGTTGCATCCGTAACATGTTAATTTTTTTTAGATATAAATACTGCAGATATACTCATTTTTAAATTCATCCGCTTGTTCAATTCCTTTCACTCCTTAAGTCGCCCGACTCGTTGGCGGAATGGTCAGCCTGCTGGCCATAGGTTCATAGGGTCCCGGGTTCGATTTCCGGGCGGGTCAGGGATTTTTAACCTTCATTGGTTAATTCCATTTACTCGGGGGCTGGGTGTTTGTGCTGTCCCCAATATCCCTGCAACTCACACACCACACATCCTCTACCACAATAACATGCAGTTACCTACACATGGCAAATGCCGCCCACCCACATCGGAGGGTCTGCCTTACAAGGGCTGCACCCGACTAGAAATAGCCACACGAAATTATAAATTATAATAACCCCTTAAGTCGATTTTCCGAAAAAAGCGTTTCTTTACTTTTAGGAGATTCCACATACACATTTTCACGTCTCTAACATGTTAAGTTTATGAGATATACTGTAGACATACTTATTTTTTTAAATCACCTGATTTTTTCAGTAGTTCTACCCCTTAAGTGGATTTTTCTAAAACAAAAAATTCGTGTGCCATTTTTTATAAAAAATGATTCTAAACATCAACTTTTACACTTACAACATGTTAACTTGTTTAGATATACTCACTTTAACAAATCGCCCATTTTTTCTTTTCAAACCCCTCCCCCTTAAGTTTTTCCGAGAACGAAAAATACATTTTTCTTTATTTTTAAAGGATATTCCATGTACCAATTTTCACGTCTGTAACTTCTTCACCTTTTGAGATATAAGTGTCTTCATGAAAAGGATTCAACTCACTTTTCACTTTCTTTTACCCCCCATTACTGGATATTCCGAAAACAAAAAAATGTTAAAATTTACCCTCCTTTTCACCCCCTTAGCGACGGAATAACGAAAAATCCTTTCTTAGTTAACACCTTCACTGTAATGTAAATATAGCCCCAAAATTTCATTCGTTTATGTCCAGTAGTTTTGGCTCGGCGATGATGAATCAGTCAGTCAGCCAGGACATGTTATTTTATGTAGATATAGCTGTTACCCACGGCTTCGCTCGCGAGGATTTCGTAATTTGATTAATTAATTGTTCCTCGGTACTGCACTAAGATATCATCTGGAAATCCCTGAAGTACGTATAAAAACTCACCGAAAAATTACGTTTCATTCGTCCCAGGATCTCTTTGTAAACTACATTTGTGGTACTGCCTTTTGGGGCTAAGATGACCAGGCTACTGGCAGAGTTAAATCTGAAACATAGGCCTACGAAATGGAAATCTATATGTGAAAAGCAGTCCTCTCTCAAGTAAAAAAGAAGTGTTTATTTATTTTCAAAAGAAATTCCAAATGTAAATGTTCACGTCTGTAATATCTTCAGGTTTCGAGATATAAGTATCCACATAAAAAGAATTCAACTTCATTCTTCCATTACTGTTCAATGTAACAAATCAAAATTTCACAGGTTGGTTGCTTTTATATCCTAGATGTTAAATAAGATAGGGTTTAAAACATTCAAATTCTTCCGTATGGGGTTCAAATTAGTGTTAGATCAGAAAATAAATAATCGTTCCCCCAAAACCATATGACGTATGAACTGAGGGCGTATTTTTACAGGTTTAGCTAACAGTGGACTCTCCAAAATGTAAACCTGTGAATAATAACTTTCAGTTTAAAACCGTAGCGAAGCTCGGGTATCTTGATAGTGTTATATATATAGCTCAGTAAAGTACTGGAATCAGAAATAAGGTTTTTTGCGGATAATGTTATACTGAAAAGAGTAATAAATAAGTTACAAGATTGTGAACAAGTGCAAAATGACCTTGACAACGTTGTGAGATTGACAGCAGGCAATGGTATGATGACAAACGGGGTTAAAAGTCGGGTCGTGAGTTTCACTAACAGTTTTAATTACTGCGTTGATGGGGTGAAAGTTCCTTATGGTAAAAACTGTATGTACGTTACCGGTAATACAAAGAATTATCTTCATTTGAGTAATCACGTAAGGAGGAGTTTAAATAAAGGATATAGATCTATGCACACGGTTATGAGCGTATTTAGGGATATAGAAATAAAATGGAGAGGGCATACACGTCTCTGGTAAAATCCCAAGTTCAGTATGGTTTCAGTGTATTGGACTCTCACCAGGATTACTTGTTTCGAGAACTGAACAATCCAAAGAAAAGCGGCTTGATTTGTTCTGGGTGATTTTCGACAAAAGCGTAGCATTACAAAAATGTTGCAAAGTTTGGGCTGGGAAGACTTGGGAGTAAGGAGACGAGCTGCTCGACTAAGTGGTATGTTCCCAACTATCAGTGGAGAGATGGTGATGAATGACATTAGTAGTTGTATAAGTTTGAGTGGTATTTTTAAAACTAGGAAATATCACAATATGAAGATAAAGTTGGAATTCAAGAGGACAAATTGGAGTAAATATTAATTTATAGGAAGATGAGTTAGGAATTGGAATAATTTATAAAGGAAAATGTTCAATAAATTACCAAATTCTTTGCAATTATTTAAGAAAAGTCTAGTTAAACTGCAAAAAGGGAATCGGCCACTTGGATGACAATCCTAAATGCAGATCAAGAATGATTGATTGATTGATTGATTGATTGATTGATTGATTGATTGATTGATTGATTGATTGATTGATTGATTGATTGATTGATTGATTGATTGATTGATTGATTGATTGATTGATGATTTACAGAAGAGGAAAAAATGTATGCGGTAAAAATTTCTGGCACCACGGCATCTTCGAAAGCCGTAAACGTATTTAATGAAACTTAAAATCAATGACATTATTATTATTATTATTATTATTATTATTATTATTATTATTACCTTATATTTGTGAGAAATCCCCGATGAGTTCACAAGGTGCAAGTACGGCGTGGTGACAAGGAGACCCTGGCTGTTGTGTCATGCTCTTGTTTTCATATTTCCCATGATGAACTAATTGTTCTCTTCGCACCCTGTCACCGTTACTTGCCAAGTCTACAGAGCCCATTTTCTCTGTTTAATTACCCTTCCCTTTCTCAACTAGACCGAGTAAATTGGCTGCACGGTGCGCTACTATATTCGAGAGATAATGGTTTCGAACCCCATCATCGGCAGCCTTGATGGTAGCTTTTCCATAGATTCCCATTTTCACACCCGCCTGTGTCTTGACTAAGGCCACAGCCACTTTCTTCCCAATGCTAGCCCCTAACGTATCACATCGTCACCGAAAAACTGAAGTGACGTTAAAGCCCTATCAAAAATTCTCAAGGAGATATATTTTCTCAAAAGACTGGGCATCTTCCTCTATCCCCTACGTGGTAACAGGGGATAATAATCCTCTTGTTTTCTCCCTTTAAACAATAATCACCACCATCATGTCTGGCTCTATGACTGAATGGTCAGTGCCGGGATGAGTGGCACAGACGGTTGAGGCGCTGGCCTTCTCACCCCAACTTAGCAGGTTCGATCCTGACTTAGGCCGGTGGTATTTGGAGGTGCTCAAATACGTCAGCCTCGTGCCGATAGATTTACTGGCACCTAAAAGAACTCCTGCGGGACAAAATAACATTATTATTATTATTATTATTATTATTATTATTATTATTATTATTATTATTATTATTGAATGGTCTGTGTCTTAGCCTTCATTCCTAGTTGATTCCCGGTCAGACTGACAGATTTTTAATATTAAGTTAATTCCCTTGGCTCGCGTACTGAGTACTTCCGTTGTCCCCAATATCCGTGCAACTCTCAGCGCACACAACACTGTAACGTGGAGTTTCCCATACACGGCAGTGGCAGATGCCACACCCACACCCTCATCGGAGAGTCTGCCACACAAGGGCTGCACCAGGTGGCAATAACCATACGAAATTATTATTATTATTATTATTATTATTATTATTATTATTATTATTATTATTATTATTATTATTATTATTATTTCATTTATGTCGTATCGGCCAATTTGGGCCACGTCATTTCAACTGGCTACTTCTGACTTTGATGTCTGCCCATGTCTGTTTGCGTTCTCGGTGTCCGTTATTTTCTCTCCTGCGTCCATGCCTTTCTATAAAATGTTGGCTTGTTTCGGAAACCTGGAACACCAGAACACTTAAGAAGAAAAGTGGGACGCGCTCCTGGCTGTCATTATGTGTGATTCCCACTTCTTCAACGTCTCTATCCACCTCCATGAACCAAGCCCCTTTGGTTTTCTTCTGCTGAAAGAAGGCAATGATGTGGTTGATCAGTCTTGTTGGGTGCATTCAT
This sequence comes from Anabrus simplex, assembly GCF_040414725.1. NCBI lineage: Eukaryota > Metazoa > Arthropoda > Insecta > Orthoptera > Tettigoniidae > Anabrus > Anabrus simplex. Next base: position 312,407,020 of record NC_090269.1, on the reverse strand, counting down.
GCCACATGCCCATGTTATTATTATTATTATTATTATTATTATTATTATTATTATTATTATTATTATTATTATTATTATTATTGAAAAAATCCACAGCCTGTTTCCAGTCATTCGACCGGGTCCGGAATGGAATGAATGAAGCCCCCATCTAGCGGCGAGGATAGGAATTATGCCGACTGCCGAAGCCTGTCGCACTCCTCTGGGGCAATGATTGATGAATGAAAGATGAAATGAAATGATATTGGAGAGTGTTGCTGGAATGAAATATGACAGGGAAAACCGGAGTACCCGGAGAAAAACCTGCCCTGCCTCCGCTTTGTCCAGCACAATTCTCACATGAAGTGACTGGAATTTGAACCACGGTACCCAGCTGTGAGAGGCCGCCCGAGCCACGGAAGCTCTCACTATTATTCTTATTATTATTATATCACAATCATTCTACAGGACTAGCGGTCATCAGATGAACTATGTAAGTGCATACTATAGGGAACAATCACTGAAGGTTCATACCCCAAATACGAATATTTTGACAATAATATTACCTACAAATAATACTCAATAAATACAACTCATTTACACTCTCACACATCGAGCTAGAGTGAGATGAGGAATAGTAATGTCGAATTTGCATGACAGGTCATTTGAAGAAATGAAACAGTGACAGAATATTTACCTCGGTAAATAACTGGCTGCTCCCTATGTTAGTGCGGGACCGAGTCCATTGAGGTGGTGACTGTTAGAAGAATCTGGTTATATGGGCTATGGGGTAGCCTATTTAATGCCATTCCTGGGCTGTGATAGCCGAATGGCATTGTTACTAGCTTCTCACTACGGCGACTGCCGTGAACCGCAGCCAGTGCACACGGATATTTGAAATAAAAAGTCATGGATATTCCATCAAATTGTAAGTTCCGTAATCGCGTAATAAACAGTCAGGTAAAACTGTAACTTGCTCTAACGAATTCTTTCTTTTAATAGATTTCAAGGACTAAGGAAGACATTATGGAAGGTTTTTTTTTTTTTTTTGCTATTTCGCTTTACGTCGCACCGACACAGATATGTCTTATGGCGACGATGGGATAGGAAATGCCTAGGAAGTGGAAGGAAGCGGCCGTGGCCTTAATTAAGGTACAGCCCCGGCATTTGCCTGGTGTGAAAATGGGAAACCACGGAAAACCATCTTCAGGGCTGCCGACAGTGGGGCTCGAACCCACTATCTCCCGATTACTGGATACTGGCCGCACTTAAGCGACTGTAGCTATCGAGCTCGGTCATTATGGAAGTAAGCCCCAGTACTACCAAGTGACAGTTTCTTTTAATTAGCAGTGGGCAATATACCTACTTTAATTTTATGTTGTCCGGCTGCATGCATAAATGGTTACCAAATGGTCCAACGGATCTATGGGGTCCCGGGTTCGGTTTCCGATCGGGTGGGAGATTTTAACTTTCATTAGTTAATTCCTACGGCTCGGAGACTGGGTGTTCGTGCCGTCTTCAGCATTAGACTTCATCTTAGGTAGGGCCTTATCCTCACAGATGTGCAAGTCACCTATACGGCGTCAACTCTAAAGACCTGCACCAGGCCTCTCCGGAGGCTGCACGTCACGATTATAAATTTATGTGAAAAGGGGAAAAATGCATTACATTAGCTTTAAGACAACACAAAAGTATTTTTAAAATCATGATAATAATACATCTCGATCTCTTTCATTCGCTAATCATTGATTTTCCCCTGTGGGATGGGGTGGCAGAATAACATTCACAGTATCCCTGCCTGTCGTAAGAAGCGTTTGAAAAGGGGCCCCACGGGCTCTTAAATTGTTTAAGAAAAGACTACAATACTAGATAAACAACTAATAGGCAATCTGCTACCTGGGTGACTGGCCTAAGTTGGTGGATAAACATGGGTTGAAGGGAAGCGTGAGTCACCGCGCACCTCACCCCTCATGCAGTCATCGCAAGAACCTGCTGTCCGGATTCGTGAATTTTGACTCATTAGAATGTTTACTTTAGCTACCAGTTTGTAGTCGTGAGTTTTGATACTATTTGTTACTAATTATAGCCCGTGAGTTTTGAGACGTAACCAGGCCTAATGTTCCCGCTTGACATGGCTGTACTTCCTCTTAAAACAATAATCACTACCACCACCGGACATGAGCAATCCCAGTCAGTCGGAGAATTTTTCAGTTTAAATAGGTACTGGTATTGAAATATATCTTACTACAGTGAAAATCATTATATTATCTTCTTCTTCTCCTTTATCTGTTTACCCTCCAGTGTCGGTTTTTCCCTCGGACTCAGGGAGGGATCCCTCCTCTACAGCCTCAAGGGCAGTGTCCTGGAGCTTCAGACTCTGGGTCGGGAATACAACTGGGGAGGATGACCAGTACCTCGCCCAGGCGGCATCACCTGCTATGCTGAACAGGGGCCTTACCGGGGTTTGGGAAGATTGGAAGGGATAGACAAGGAAGAGGGAAGGAAGCGGCCGTGGCCTTAAGTTAGGTACCATCCCGGCATTTGCCTGGAGGAGAAGTGGGAAACCACGGAAAGCCACTTCCAGGATAACTGAGGTGGGAATCGAACCCACCTCTACTCAGTTGACCTCCCGCGGCTGAGTGGACCACGTTCCAGCCCTCGTACCACTTTTCAAATTTCGTGGCAGAGCCGGGAATCGAACCCTGGCTTCCGAGGGTGGCAGCTAATCACACTAACTACTACACCACAGAGGCGGCTGTTATATTAATCTAACAAATAATTTAATTCATTCATAGGATTTCAAATCCAGGGAAAGGGGTGAGGAGTGATAAGAGGTGAAATTGGTCCGCCGTGGACTGACTAACCTGTAGGCCGTTGCGGAGGAGCTCCTTGACGTACGCTAACCCGATACCTGTGGCGGCTCCTGTGATGAGCGCAATCTTTCCCTTGGGATCCATTCTGAAGCTAGTTCACAACACACGCACTTCAGGCCTTGAGATAGCCAAGACTGGGGAAGAGCTCCCGCTCGCATGCGCTTTTATTCCCCAATTGACGTCACAGTTCTACGCTTCCATGTATCTCCCTCAGCTTGCAGGCCAGGTATAATACTGAGATTATGCAAGCTCTGAGGACCAATTGATAATGATGCTAATCAAAGTACTCAATATTATCCACTTCTTATCTTAGTAACAGATTTTCCTTATTGAGGATGACTCAACAACGCGGTGGTAAGAATGCCTGAGGCTTCACGTCCCAGATACTGTTAATGGTATTCAGGGACGCCGAAGAACTAAATGTTGGTCCACAGGAGTTGCTTTGCGTGCTAGTAACTCTCTCTACCATACTGCCACCTGCCTCTGTGTTAAATGAGAAATTTTTAATTACAGTAGAATAGAATACTCCCATCCCCTAGTTCCGGATCGCGTGAAACTGGAAAGAGAGCATTTATTGCAATCCAAAATATTTGATACATGCATAATTTTCTTACAATTAATTTATATTTCTTTCTTTCTTTCTTTCTTTCTTTCTTTCTTTCTTAATCTTTTCACGCTCCAGGGTTGATTTTTCCCTCGGACTCAGCGAGGTATCCCACCTCCACCGCCTCAAGGACAGTGTCCTAGAGCGTGTGACTTTGGGTCGGGGATACAACTGGGGAGGAGTTCCAGTACCTCGGCCAGGCTGCCGCACTTTCTATGTTGAACAGGGGCCTTGTGGGAGGGGTTTATGGGAAGATTGAAAGGAAAATAAGTTAGGTACCATCCCGGCATTTGCATGGAGGAGAAGTGGGAAACCACGGAAAACAACTTCGAGGATGGCTGAGGTGGCAATCGAACCCTCCTCTATTCATCTGACCTCCCGAAGCTTAGTGAACCCCGTTCCAGCCCTCGTACCACTTTTCAAATTTCGTGACAGAGTCGGGAATCGAACCAGGGCTTCCAGGGGTGGCAGCTAATCACACTAACCACTACACCATAGAGGTGGACTAATTTGTATCTATTACTACCTTGAATATTACAATTGCGCCTACTCACTAATTACACCCGATCTCTAAATTGTGGTTTCTAAGATTTTTATTTACTCATTTCTTTGTCCTAGACGTTAAGATCGTTATTTAGTCTACGACAACACGTATATTATCCCAATTAATTCGTGTTATTGCAAGTATTTAATTGTGTCACTAGTATGAATAATGTTTTCGTTAGTTTGAAGAAAAAAAGTCACATATGGATTTCGGAAAGAAGTATGATGTTACAAAATGGGAAGTCATTGGCCTTATGATTGGCGCTAGAGGAACAATTCCTCAGGAGACGCTGAACTTCTAAAGAATAAACCCCGGACACGTTTTTCCCGACCTTAGTAGACTCCGCGTTGAAAACTTCATTGGCGATTGTTAGACACCATTTGTATTCCTTACCTTGAAGTGCCGTGTACTGAATTTTCTTTACCAAATAAAATCTGGATGTGACAATCTGCCTGATGGTGGCAATTTTAATCTTGACTTATGACTCAAGCCCTGCTTAATCCAAACATCATATACAGTAAAATAAATATTGTTCATATGAACTGATTAGGTGGCCGATCTTTCGACTCCCTAATAGGGGCGGCTATCAGATGGATTATCTCTCCAAACATTATGATGAATGAATGAATGAATTAATTAATTAATTAATTAATGGGTGGACGAATGAATGACTAAATGGATGGTTTGCCTGATTGGGTTATATTTGTACACTGCATGACTGACTGACTGACTGACTGACTGACTGACTGACTGACTGACTGACTGACTGACTGACTGACTGACTGAATGAATGCATGAATGGGCGGATGACAAATGATCAAATGGATGATTTGCCTGATTGGGTTATATTAGTACACTGCATGACTGAGTGCATGCTGAATGATTGAACGAATGAATGAATGCGCGGACGAATGAATGACTAAATGGATGATTTGCCTGATTGGGTTATATTAGTACACTGCATGCTGAATGCACGATGAATGAATGAATGAATGAATGGACGAATGAATGAATGAATGAATGAAGGAATGAATGAATGAATGAATGAATGAATGAATAATTTAATGAATTGAATGCTCTCCGCCTACATCTACGGGGCTGCAGCAGATATGGTGAGAGCATTCCATGTAGATGCATGCGTGATGAATGAATGATTAATGAATGACCTGTATTCATGCATGCATCAGAAGAGGTCTCTCTCTCTCCCAGTCACGGATAACCACCAACTGTGGAGAGAGCTTTTATTATGGAACGAGTGAATGAATGAATTAGTGATTGTCTGAATGAGTAAATTGCCTGATTGGCTCAATTACAGTACATGCCTACTGTACTTTGTAAAACAGAATTGCTTTACCGACTACAGGTTACGCTTGCCACAACTGACATGCCCGAAGAGAGCAAAATTCCATTAGTAATAAGCGGTTGGAGAAGTTTGCCGAAATCAGATCAGGTATTCAATATTTAAAGAGGGCCGAAATAAAAGAGGCTAACTGTCTAACAGAGGTGTTCTTTGTTCACTCGGAAGTATGTGGGTTTGATTTCCCGTCAGGAAGATGAACATTTAGAAACAAGATATCCACTTTCAGTGAGGCTTGAAGTTCGCTCAGCGTACTTGAGAAATGAGCAGCATGCTAACTGCAAGCGGCAAAGGCGGCCGGGCATTGAGATAGCCTCTGTATCCTACTTAATACCGAGCTTTTTGTTTTTCACAGTATTACAGTTCTAGGATAAGAACGGAATTCATTAATGCAGGGCAGACTTTATTGAACCTACGACCAGCTTGGTTTTCGGTCCGAGTTTCAATGAATGTGTTTTGTGACTAGGTTTCATGTGGGGTTTTTCATAGCAATCTTTTCTGCACATAGCCCTAATTAACAAATACTACTTTTAGGACGTGTAAAACCCAAATTTTACTCAATCGTGCAATCAATGGAGTGTCCATAAAGCCCAAGTCATTTTTGGTAGATGTACTTTTAGTCGACAATAGTTTCTCTCTTCAAGAGTTATTCAGTCGCGGACAGACAAATTTCAGGTGTTCATAATTCACTATTAGCAATAAAGACGTCTTCGAAATACCCTAAATTTTAGTAGCCTGTCTGAAATACATCCTTCCATCTTACAGTCTTTGGAAAATTAATGAGAGAGAGCACCCAAAACTCAGATGTTAAATATTAAAATTACATTTGTACTGGAAGAAGGATCAACATTTTCTAATTTTTATTCATCCTTGACACACACGCACACACACACACACGCGCGCGCGCGCGCGCGCACGCACACTCACAGAGGGTGTTTTCGTGATGATGATGTTACAGACTTTCCGGGACGCTGAAAAATGGTACATACATCAATTTGAGATAGGTATGCGGTTCATTTCAGTAGGCTTGGCAAACTGATATGTAACGGCATTTTACGGCTTGGTGAGGAAAGCAACGGGAACATACTTCCACTCCTCATTTACTTCGTACGCTTCTTCAGTGATGCCTAGGCAATCTGCGATAGTTGATGGTGGAGCTATTGAGGATTCAACCAACCTCCGGGCTGATTACTCAACATACGTAACTCTGGCCGGGAAACGTCTAAGTCGCTGGGTATAAACCAAATTTCCTGCGGGATACTTATGAATTGGGATTTAAAAAATGTTTGTGCCTGCACTGCATGCACACTCTTTGAAGACATTCAAAACAGCTTTACAAAATAGCTTGTCCCAGCTTCGACAATATCGCAGTAAGTTCTGGTGTATCCAATCGAACATCTCTGGCGTCGTTCTAGCTATACCACTAGGCAGTGAGGGTTCTTGGCAGGATCTCTTTTTATAGTCTTTACGAGTGTGTCGCAGGTAAAACTCTTCCCATAACTCCACAAGAAGAAATCATTCAGGTCAAGCGGACGAGGAGGCCACGCAGTAGGATCTCTTCGTATCCTCTATTACGGAAACGTCCGATTAAAGTGTTCTCGAGTAGCAAGTGAAAAGCAGGCTGCGTTATATTGAACCCACATTCATTGACAAGCCTGCAGCCTATGAAAAACAGTGTTGGCGTGTGAGGTGCGACTGAGACGTTTTCGGACGGGTGTTCCCTATCTCAAATTGATATATGTGCCCTTCTTCATCATCCGCGAAAGTTTGTATCATCTTCATGGAAAACATCCTGTATATCAACATCCTTCACTGCTTTTGGATATTTTCTTTGATGCCAAGAATTACCTAAGCTAGATTTCACTATCAAATGGTCAGAAAAGAGTTAAAAGCAGTAAAATATTTGTTATTATTTTCCATAGAATATTTCTTTCGTAGTCTGTGTACCGTCCAGGGTTGGTTTTTCCCTTGGACTCATGCGAGGGAACCCACCTCTACCGCCGCGAGGGCAGTGTCCTGGGGCGTGAGACTTTGGGTCGGGGTTACAATTGGTGAGGAGGACCAGTGCCTTTCCCAGGCAGCCTCACCTGCTATACTGAACACGGGCCTTGTGGGTGGGGGTTGGGGGAAGATCGGAAGGGATCCATAGAATAATAATGTTACTCATTTTACGTACCATTCCACTAACTACATTGTTATGGTTTTCGGAGACGCCAAATGATGAAATTTCGTCCCACAAGAGTTCTGCTACATGACAGTAAATTTACCGACACGAGGCTGATATAAATTTGAACACCTTAAACTACCACCGGACTGATCCAGGATCGAACCTGTCAAGTTAGGCTAGGAATGCCAGCGTTCTACCACCTGAGTTACATAGCCCGGCATTTTTTATAGACAGAAGTATAGTGGTAGTACGTCTATACGAAATATGTATTTATCCTAACTACAGTACAACAGGAATTGTATTTATTTATTTATTTATTTATTTATTTATTTATTTATTTATTTATTTATTTATTTATTTATTTATTTATTTATTTATTTATTTATTTATTATAAGATGTTGGGTCCGACTTGCTATCTGAATGGTCAGCGTCGAGCCTTCGGTTAAGGTGTTCCCGGGTTCGATTTCCGGCCAGATTGAAGATTTAATGGCGTCTGATTAATTCTTCTGGCTCGGCGACTGGGTGTTTATGATTGTTCCAACGCTTACCTCTTCATATTCAGACGACACACCACACTACTAACCACCACGTAAGCGGGCAATAGGGATTACATCCCTCCATAGGGTTGGCGTCAGGAAGAGCATCCGGCCGTAAAACATGGCCAAATACACATGCCCGACAGCTCGTACCCGCGACCACATAGGTGCGGGAAAATGCGATAGAAGAAGTATAATAACATGTTGTGAAACTTAAATGGCAAATTATTTCCCCCGAATTTGAAACCGGAAGTATCTAATAAAAAGCCTGAAACAGATTTCATTTTTAAGGTAAAGTAAGACACATTTTTCTTTTTAAATATTGCACTGCTGTGCAATTCTTAACGACTAAAGAAATTTACGCATGTTGTGCAACTGCCAAGTAACATAGCTCGATGAAACTTGAACCATACATAGGAAGAACAGCTACAGTATGGTACGATAGGCAACTGAAAGGAATATGCGATGAGACAAACTGAAATAACACTTTTACACACGTAAGTCACTGCGAATCATGATGGTCCCCTGGACATCACAAAAGAAGGGGCATGGTTCTTAAAAGGGTGTATGATCACCACGGTCATGATGCATGCTCCGCAACGTGTTCCCATGCTGGGCACAAGAATGGTAAGGAGTTCTTGCGGTAGGGCATTCCATTCCTCTACCAATGCGGTTGACAACTGCTGGATGGTCGTTGGTGCATGTGAACATGCTGCCATACGTCTGCCCAACATGTCCCAAACGTGCTCGATGGGATTTAAGTCGGGGGAACGCCGAATATCCTCTCGTTTCAAGAGCTCTTCCACCTGCGCTGTTCGATGTGGTCCTGCATTGTCATCTATAAAAATGAAGTCAGGGCCGAATGCACCTCTTAAAAGAGGCACATGACGCACTGCCACAATAACGTTGACCGGTGAGTGTACCCCGCTCAAAGATTTGGAGGTCGGAACGCCCATGCAACATTATGCCTCCCCACACCATAACACTTGGACCACCAAAATGCTCACATTTGACAATGTTCCTGTGTTCATTACATGTTCCCACATCTCACCAGATGAGAGTACGTCTAGAATCACTACTCAGACTGAATTTGCTCTCATCTGAGAAGAGCACGCGACCCCACTCCTCGTCGGTCCATACCTGATGCTCTTGGCACCATCTTAAATGATGCCGCCGATGTGCGAGTGTCAACGGAACACACCGTAATGATCGTCGGGCAAACAGACCAACCCCATGCAGTCGCCGTGCCACTGTGGAGCGTGAGGTTGGGTGCCTTGCAGTCCTGTTAAATGTGGTTGCAGTTGCACCCGCTGTTTAATGTGAGGCTCTTCTTGCCTGTTGAACAATGTAGCGGTCATCTGCTGCTGTAGTTGACCGTGGTCGACCCATCCTCTCCTTCGGGCAGTAGTGCCTGTGATTCCCAATGCTCTCCATGGACGTGAAACAATGCTGTGAGCAATACCAAACTCCTGGGCTACACTCGTCACACTTCGTCCTTTTTTTTCCAGTTTCCCGCTGATTCTTCCCAGTGAGAAGTCATCCAAATGTTGTCTCCGGGCCATGTTGTAATGAATAACACCACCACAGTGCACCGTAACAGCTTGCTGATCGACTCACACTGTCTGGTCCCGTTCCTTCAACTGCCTCGTTTTGTGGGGTCAGACCCATTTGGCGCTATAGTCACGCTGACCTCACGCCAGGTTTCTGCGCACGTGTGGCAGACCTCTGGCAACATGTTATAGCATTTTCGTTCATTTCCACCGAGCAGCTGATACGTTATGTTGCTTTATCTACCTCGTCCTTATGTTTTGCACAGCAGTGTAGAAGTGGAATGTGCACGTAAAATGAACACCAAATGAAATGTTATGCGTGAATATTTATTTGCCTAGGCCTGCCTTAAATACATTTCTCCCATACCAATTATACATCTTCTTCTTAATCTGTTTACCCTCCAGGATTAGTTTTTCCCTCGGACTCAGCGAGGGATCCCACCTCTACCACCTCAAGGGTAGTGTCCTGGAGCTTCAGACTCTGGGTCGGGGGATACAACTGGGGAGAATGACTAGTAACGCGCCCAGGCGGCCTCACCTGCTATGCTTAACAGGGGCCTTGTGGGGGATGGGAAGATTGGAAGGGATAGACAAGGAAGATGGAAGGAAGCAGCCGTGGCCTTAAGTTAAGTGCCATCCCGGCATTTGCCTGGAGGAGAAGTGGGAAACCACGGAAAACCACTTCCAGGATGGCTGAGGTGGGAATCGAACCCACCTCTACTCAGTTGACCTCCCGAGGCTGAGTGAACCCCGTTACAGCCCTCGTAACACTTTTCAAATTCGTGGCAGAGCCGGGAGTCGAACCCGGGCCTCCGGGAGGTGGCAGCTAATCACACTAACCACTACACCACAGAGGCGGACAATTATACACCTGATGGTTGTAAATCGATGCTACGTTATTGTGTAATTTTAAGAGATTACTCCCAGTTTTGGCCATGCTCAGGGAGTCTATTAACAAGTGAAAGGAAGTAGGTATAACTAGTAATCATCATTTTCCGTGAGATCAAAATTTATGGTTGTTTCTTCAAGACATTCCTTGGTACTACATTGCTCTACATAGGTTTCTGTTATTCATCATCATCATCATCATCATCATCATAATCATTAGCCAATTCTATCATTACATGATGTGAATTCAGGTAAGTCTTTAGCAGAACTCTCCATGTGGAACGGTCTCGAGCAGTTCTCTGCCAGGTACTACCGGCTATTCTCTTGATGTCTTTGTCCCATCTGTCTGGCGGTCTTCCTCTAGGCCTTTGATGATCTCTTGGACTCCATTCTAACACTAGCTTCGTCCCTTCTTCCCTTCGAGCAATATGTCAAGCCCATTGCCATTTTAAGGTGGCTATTCTCTCAAGAATGTCATCAACTTTAGAACTCTCCATGCCTCTCTGCGTTTTCCTAAGTTTCCCTTTTGTAAATTCGTTCAGTGTTCAGGTCTCACAGCCATAAGTCAGCACGGGTAGAATGCACTGGTCATAAACTATTTTCTTCAGATTTACTGGCATATTTGATCTGAAGACAGCTGAGTTCCTTCCATACGCCTGCCATTCTAGCTTAATGCGTCGAAAAATTTCTGGTCTTATTATCCGTTATTACTTTATTTGATTAAGAAGGTAGTCGTATGAGTAACACTGAAAACATTTTCGGTAACATCCAAGCCCAGCTTTCCTCCTGATGGGCGGAGGCGGTAGAGTACACCACGGTAACTAAAAGAGAGACGGTAGGTGTCATGCGCAGCCGGCCAAGAGCATGTGACGTCAGTGGGCTCCAGTCTGCCAGGCGCTGTAAATTACTGGAATTCAGTGCGCCGAAAACCCCGCTTATCTTCCTTATCAGATATGCGTTTACGTTGTAACCTAACAATTTCATATGAAAAACACTAACTGCAAGATAGTGCATAAAACTGTTCGTTTTATTATTTTGTTTGTGTGCTTTTGTAAATATTGCAGACCTACTTTGAAAGCCAGAACAGTGAAACAGTTTGCTAACATGTTTAACTACCTTTATTAAGGGTTCCAATATACAGAAAATTTTAGTATTTATAGTTCCCAGTTGCCTTAAAGAATTTAAATTAAGTATCCTATGCACGCGTATTTCTCACTGAATTCTCTGTTATGCAAAAATTGGGGGAATGTATTGCGAAGGAACTGTTCCTTTTTTCAACAAGTACCTAAGAGTTCATATCGTAAATCATTTTCAAAATCAGAGAGCAGAAAATGTTTGGAGCATATAGGGCCTAGGTGCGATTTTAGAGCTTAAAAACTTACGGTATTTCATTTTACAATCTACCCACTGTTTGTGCAGCGTTGGGTCTTTTGGGAGCTATAACAGGACAACTTACCGCTTCTTTGCGTTGTTAGGATGGTTTATACTGCCTGCAACCGCACAGCACGGCATTTTAACAGCGCATACACGACACATAGGCTACACTTCACTCACGAACGATACGCACGAGTTCACGACTTTTAAAACATTCGCAAACTTCGAAAGTAATTAAATAATTAGAGAAACAATGTGTCCGCCTCTGTGGTGTAGTGATTAGTGTGAGTAGCTGCCACCCCCGGAGGCCCGGGTTCGATTCCCGGCTCTGACACGAAATTTGAAAAGTGGTACGAGGGCTGGAACGAGGTCCACTCAGCCTCGGGAGGTCAACTGAGTAGAAGTGGGTTAGATTTCCACCTCAGATATCCTGGAAGTGGTTTTCCGTGGTTTCCCACTTCCGTTCCAGGTAAATGCCGGGATGGTACCTACCTTAAGGCCACTGACGCTTCCTTCTCTCTTCCTTGTCTATCCCTTCCAATCTTCCCATCTCCCACCAAGGGCCCTGTTCAGCGTAGCAGGTGAGGCCACCTGGGGGATGTACTGGTCATCCTCCCCAGTTGTATCCCCCGACCCAATGTCTCACGCTCCAGGACACTGTCCTTGAGGTGGTGGAGGTGGGATCCAGGGGCGAATGTTGGTCATGAAAGTCAGGCTTGCTCTTCCATTCGTGAAAGTTGGTGGGGTGGGACATGCATAGTTCTGAATGAATACAATTTATAAACCCAATAATCGCTAAATCATATGAACATTTTAATCATCGGTTACATGAACATGCATTCAAACTGGTTACGTCACACCTTCAAGAATGGCCAAAAGAATAACAGACACATTTTATAATTATTAACAAATCATGACAAGCCAGTGATTATATAATTTAAACAAGTAACTATGTAGACAGAAAAATTGCAACTATTTATTAGATCTTCCTACTTGAAAACAAACTCTACTCTGCGGCTTCTCTTTACAAAACCATCAATAACATCATAGAAAGAGGACTGTAATCTAATTTTTGCAAGCAATCCTTTTTCAATCGACAGCATAGCTAATGATGATAGCCTCTCCTGACCTTGGGTCGATCTGCAATATGTATTAATGCGTCTCAGTGTTGAAAAAGAACGTCCTGCAGAGGATGTAGTAGCAGGAATTGTTGCTACAAGTTTGATGAGCTTGAAAATTTCTGGCATACCCATGTACAATTTATTAGTATGCATAAACTGCATTAAGTCTGAAACACTTTTCTCTTTAAAATCAGAAGATGAATACATCACACTTAATTCGGTTTTTAAGCGAACAATGTCGAAAAACGAACCATAGGTCTTTTCTAGGGCAGTAACATCACTGTCTGGAAACCTATTTCTGTGCTTCTCAAACAAATAATAATCCAACAGCGAGAAGAACACAAATTTCTTTATCCATTTAAAACGCTCTCCTATTTGGACAAGTACATTGTCAAGAATTTCATTGAATAGACGTTGTATTTTGATTTTTCTGGTTCATCACTAATTCTTCGATTTTTAGAGCACGGCTGTTCTCCATAAACATCAATTTCAGTATCAACATGTCCATACAGACTATCAAAATCTTCATCTCTCATAGACTGGATATTTAAAAAGAGCTCCTCAACCTTCTTGCCACAGTACTGAATATCCAGACTTCTTGTTTGTAAAATATTGAACACAGTATCGGAGAAGGAAAAAAATCTTGGAGAACACTGCCAGCAGAAATCTAGTATTGAACTTAAGTAAGAAGTACAAAAATCCTTGTACTTTCAATGTAGTGTCTTCATCCCAGTCGTCTGAAGTATCTTGTACATGTTGCACGAATTTCACCAGCGTATCATAATATACCTTCACAGTATTAATAAGACGTGAAGCAAAATTCCATCTCGTTGGTGCTACTGTTGGCAACTTCTTCTGAACAAAATCTCGAAGAGCAGCTGTTCTCTTTGTAGACTTTGAAAAAAAAGCAGCAAGTTCTGACATTGTTTGGAAGAAAATTGTACATTCTTTGATTTTTGAAGCAGACTGCTGTAGTGTTAAATTCAATAGGTGGCTATAACAATGCACAAATGTCGCATATGGATACTGGTCTTGAAGTATTTATTAAACCTATTCACATGGCCGGCTAAGACAGCAGCACCGTCATATGTTTGAGGCACAATCTTTTCCTCACAGCTGAACTCTTTTAAAATAGAACGAACATGATTTAAGAGGGCTCCAGCAGTGCGATCTTTACTAACGTCAGCAAAACCAAGAAACCTCTCTTGAATTTCACCACTTTCATCCACAAAACGGAGTAAAGTAGAGAGTTGTGACTTATTAATAATATCGGACGTTTCGTCCAACATTATTGCCACAAAAGTTGCTTGTTTAAGCTCCTACTTTATTCTTCTCACAATTACTGAACTTATTTCTGCTATTAAATCATTTTTGATTGCAGACGACGTCCCTCTAAAAATGGTGGTCTTTCAGATGAGCTGCCAGAAGAGGATCATATTCACTTATAATTTGTAGAAGTTCGATGTAATTCCCTCTGTTTACGGAAGTTGCAGACTCATCATATCCGCGAAATGGTAGTTCCTGTTTTGCTAAAAAAAAAAAAAAAAAAACACTGCATCGATCAGTCGTTTAAGTATGTCACGATTTTTCTTTACATTTTCGTTATGAAGTTGCTCACTGATGCATTTCTGTTCATCCAGCTGGTGGTCGATCCTTGTACGCCCAAAGCTATTTAATTGCAAGAAACACTTCATATGGTTTGCAGATTTCTCATGTCTTTTAATGGACAGTGTCAAGGTGTTCAAACTGTCAAAGCCTCTTTTACACCATACACCGTTATCAGCAGAAAATAGTAAACACGGCCAGCAAAACAGTCTATTCAGTTTCTTGGACCCTGTCAACCATGTCTGTTTTCTCTTGGATAGTCCTCCGAGAAAATGGATTTGATAATAAGCTGTCAATAATGCACGGTTCGGAACCCATTGCAGCACGTCAAATCGTTCAAAATAGATGATCAGGAACTTACAGTACACTACTCACTGACACAACACACTAGATCTGTAGCTCTCAGACCAGAGCTTCCAACTACACATTACAAACGTGACAGCTTGCAACCGGCCTTGGAGAGAAGAAACCTGCGCGCGCATACATTTCTCGCTGCGTCGACAGCTCCGCTGAAGCTCTTAAGACACGAGCAAGCCTCGCTGGACTCGCCAAGATATATGCAACATGCGATTTGTATAATGCAGATCTATTACAGATACGGTAGGCCTACATATTGTAATTTTTTTAACTCGTCGCCTGCTTTAGAAAAATATTGCGCTTGCGCAGCAAGCGTAGCATGCTCGGAGAAATCGCCCCTGGTGGGATCCCTCGCTGAGTCCGAGGGAAAAATCAACCCTGGAGGGTAAGATGATTAAGAAAGAAAGAAAGAAAGAAAGAAACAGAAAAACATAACTTGATTCATAAATAAATATTTTGAAGGAATGTTTTATGTACAAAGCTATAAAAAAGTAATCACAAGTAAAATAATTAGAACTTTCTTCATAAATACATTTTTGTTATTACTTGTCCTGTTACTGTATATTAAGCAATTGCATGATATGAAATGTGAAAAATTCTACCACCTGAACAGTCTCCATTGGGAAATGTTCTCTGAAGGAAAGCCCGCTTTCTAATCTCATTTCGGGATATAAAACCATCTACAACCTTTTCAATCAATCAATCAATCAATCAATCAATCAATCAATCAATCAATCAATCAATCAATCAATCAATCAATCAATCAATCAATCAATCAATCAATCAATCAATCAATCAATCAATCAATCACTACTGATCTGCATTTAGGGCAGTCGCACAGGTGGCAGATTCCCTATCTGTTGTTTTCCTAGCCTTTTCCTAAATGATTTCAAAGAAATTGGAAATTTATTGAACATCTCCCTCGGTAAGATATTCCAATCCTTAACTCCCCTTCCTATAAATGAATATTTGTCCCAGTTTGTCATCTTGAATTCCAAATTTATCTTCATATTGTGATCTTTCCTACTTTTATAAACGCCACTCAAACTTATTCGTCTACTAATGTCATTCCACGCCATCTCTCCGCCGATAGCTCGGAACATACCACTTAGTCGAGCAGCTCGTCTTCTTTCTCCTAATTCTTCCCAGCCCAAACTTTGCAACATTTTTGTAACGCTACTCTTTTGTCGGAAATCACCCAGAACAAATCCAGCTGCTTTTCTTTGGATTTTTTCCAGTTCTTGAATCAGGTAATCCTGGTGAGGGTCCCATACACTGGAACCATACTCTAGTTGGGGTCTTACCAGAGACTTATATACCCTCTCCTTTACATCCTTACTACAACCCCTAAACACCCTCATAACCATGTGCAGATATCTGTACCCTTTATTTACAATCCCATTTATGTGATTACCCCAATGAAGATCTTTCCTTATATTAACACCTAGATACTTACAATGATCCCCAAAAGGAACTTTCACTCCATCAACGCAGTAATTAACAGTGGCGGTGGGCTCTCAGGAGCACATGAGCACGTGAACACCCAGTTTTAATACATCTTTACGCATTCATGGATAATTTAAAACTTTCCTTTCTTTCGAGCTGATTTCAACAATCGATCGAAAGCATTCGACTTATATCAACGCTCGGTTACACCGACATTTGTTTGTTTTGACCGACAGTGCAGCGAACCATCGCCCTCTACTATGACTGCGCTAATACGCCTTCCCAATACAGCAAAATGAGCGATATGGCCCTAGTTCCCATTTCTACCACTGAGCGCTGCTTCGCTGGCATTGAAGAACGATTGTTCATAACAGCACACGTTAAGTATTTTGTATATTTCTGTTCAAATATAAAACCAATCCTCAATAAACATATTTGAATCGCACCTTACACCTTAATAAAGAAATTCAGTGTAGAACGTATCCCTCCGCAGCGGAAAAACCGTACAAAATAATGTTAACGGCAGGTAGCAAATACTGTAGAAAATAAATATATTCACACACTTTTCTGTTTAAGTGTTTCCCGTTCTCGCGTTCAAATCTTTCAAAGATCTCTGTTATTGATGTGGCTATGTTATTTAAGAATACAGGAATAGCACACTCGCAAATAACTTCACTCAACTATGAATGTCCGATTTCAGGAAAACTGAAGTGAGGAAAATCACGCAACACAGGCAACTAAAGTCACTCACAGACGCAACAGGATTTTTATGCACAAATGGTTCTGCTTTCAATACAAAATCATGAATAACTTTCAAAATCTACGGTGGCAAATCAGATGTGTACTGCAGCCTGCTGTTTTAATCTCTTTTATACGAGTAAATCAAGTCCATTAGCACTGTTGAATACCGTGGTCTTGTTATGACATGTTATGAGTCTCATTATGATAGCCGTACTGGAGCACAGAATGTAAAAGTTTCAAACACATTTATTAAAAAAACACCATCCAATACTTTACATTGCCTTGTAATCCTGTGTCCAATGATATGATACTATCGGTTCAAAAAATTCTGATCACGCTTGACTCAAGCCTAGTTTTATCTTGTTATTTAAAGATAACTTTGATCAACCTCCAGTGGCTTTAGAGACGATGAAAAGAGTATTACAACCACTGTATTGAAATGGTGGTTTTTTTAATAAATTTGTTTGAGTGTTACAACCACTGTATTGGAATGGTGGTTTTTTAATACATTTGTTTGAGTGTTACAACCACTGTATTGGAATGGTGGTTTTTTAATAAATTTGTTTGAGTGTTACAACCACTGTATTGGAATGGTGGTTTTTTAATAAATTTGTTTGAAACTTTTACCTTGGTCTTGTCAAAAGAATCAAGCATCTTGTCCGGCTGCAATGTTGTTACATTTGTGCTACTGACACGTACGTCGAATCAGTTTTTATCGATAACTTGTATTTGACAGTGGTTCCTGCATTAAAAAATTGTGTATGTCTGTATACGAATGGTCTTTCAAATATGATAGGGCTGTTATTACTTCAGTCACAAAAATATCTTTCGCGCGCAGCACATTCATTTTCTTAAACTTAGACGGCTCGATGTTTTTGCACGTAAATGAACCGATTTCACAGTTTCATTTGAATGCATCTGATGCAGTTTCTTGATAAAATCACCATTTAAATCCTGGGAACCATCAAACATAGATTTTTTGAGTAAAGAATTTTTTGTTTTTCAGAATGTGCCATTTGTCGAGAGCAAGGAGAGGCATTTCACTATCAACAGGATGACAAATCATAAGTTTAATGTGTTTTGAAGAAGAAATTCTTTTTATCCTGCTAACATTAGTCTTATGATTGTCACTCAAAATGCGCAACACGAAAAAACCGCAAGCTTCGACTTCCGTTATTGTTTTGAGTGTTAAAGTATGCAGTTCTTTGTATCTAAAAGCCTCTTAAAGAAGAAAAATGCGGCTGTAACCTTTATTTTATGGTTACAGCAGAAATTGTAAAACAGAAAAGGTTATTGAATAGGGTAATTCGATTTCTACTTTCGCTTGGATGACGGTCATCTTGAGTAGTTTTTATTCGCTCAACATGGAATGAAGCGTCTTTCTGTTGAAAGAAGGTGTCGAGTTTCTTGTCATACAACATCCGCTGTTCGATGGACTTCTAACAATCACAATGTTTCTGCTTCATTTAGGCACTGACTTTTGCTAAGAGATACTCCTTTACTTAGAGTGTTACCATTCCAGTCTCGCAGTTTATATCTCCTACGTAGCGTGAAAGTGTTGATTTATTCGGCGTGGCAAACATATCGTTTCGATGATCTTGAATTGAAATTCGGCTAGAAGTCCTTTCTTGAAATAACATTTAGCCATTTATGACGTTGTTGCTCGTTGATAAGAAATTTATGAAACGAAATCCCATTTTGCAATCTGCTGTTCATCTTACATTAAGGCACACAACAGTAAACAATATTATTACATAAACATTAAAACGGTTCACGACCAAAGAAATAACCAAATAAGGTAAACGCAGGCTCAAATTACACCAGCACTCTTAGCAATGGGAGGCCAAAGATTCACCGCCATCTAGCACCACGCGTGACGTCACGCAAAGCCGAACATAGCCGACTCCGCTCCGACAAGAAATACTATCTTACTCCAGCACCAGCACCCGATAGAGGCCAGAAGTTGCGCGCGCAATGGGACTTGTATTAATGTCATAATTTACGAAAATACTGACATGTGCACTTTCACTATAGTACGCATTTTACAAATGATGAAATGAGATCATCCCCAGTAGTAATAAATAATTATTGAAAATGGTTGAAAATGACTGGAAGTATATTTTAAAATTCGAAGTTTTTTCTTCAGAAATAAATATAAAGTACGCCTACGCAATATTTTGATATTACTGTAAATATCACTTTGTCAGAAACATAATGCTCAACTTCAGCGGGATAGGAATACGCCATAAAATAATTGTATTGAGAACTGTTCTGTTAGTTTTGTGTCTTCAGTCAGAATCCTTGAAAAAATCTCTGTAAATAAAGAATATGCAAACAATATGTTTAAAATTCTGTGTAACTTTATTGTTAAAATAAAACGAATATTCGGTTAGATATCAGTTCTCAGTAAATAATAAAATTGTACAAATAAAATTTACACAGTTTATATTCGTGAATAGCTAGTTATCTCCCTAGAAATTATGTCTTTAATTAATCTCGGTTTCAACCCAAACTTCGTAATTATCTCTATTTCTGTTTATATCTCCACGGCAGTGAGAAGGTGGTGGTGATCATTGCTTTAAGAGAAAATACAACTGGGCAACCATCAACGCCTAACAAACTGATCACAGGAAGAGGTCCGACACTTCAACAAATGAAGGAATCGGTCAAAGAAAGACAAGGGTCACAAAGGGCGTGAAAATGAAATACTCCGTAGCATTTGCAGATGTAATACCGCCGGGGTCGGAAATGAACCAGAGTTGATCAAGAGAGGTTGGACGGGACTGATGAAAGTGTGGAGTCTGGTAAACTAAGTGGAAGCAATGCCAGGACTCAGCTAAGGGCCTCGTGGTCGCCAACCCACTCTTCAAAGATGAAAGCCCCAGGGACCCCTTTTAGCCGCCTCTTACGACAAGCAGGGGATACCGTGGATATTATATTCTACAGACCCCAAAATCTCAGAGGACTCCATGAAAGCTGTTACATATTACCAACAATAAGCATATACAGTACTTCAGTGAAACTTTAATATTAATGATTTCTAGATTGGATACTAATTCTGAATTTGACCGATGACCTAGCTGTTAGGCCCCTTTAAACAACAAAGAAACAAACAAACATTTCTGAATTTTTTAAAATAATGTGCATAGCTATAACAGATGCAATAGAAAACTAATAGTGCCATGGAATTTTTCTATTCTTCTTCCGTTTTACCCACATCTTGTGAAGTCGGGTGCCAACTGTGCAACACATGTGGACTGGAGCTGCTTTACGACCGGATGCACTTCCTAACGCCAAATATATGTGGAGGGATGTATTCAATATTACGAGTACCGAGTTAGTTGGCCATGCGGTTAGGTTCGCGCAGCTGTTAGCTTGCATGCGGCGGATGGTGGGTTTGAAGCCCACTGTCGACAACCCTGAAAGTGCGTTAATAAGACGTTAAACCACTAGCAAAATA
The DNA here is from genome assembly GCF_040414725.1 of Anabrus simplex. Taxonomy (NCBI): domain Eukaryota; kingdom Metazoa; phylum Arthropoda; class Insecta; order Orthoptera; family Tettigoniidae; genus Anabrus; species Anabrus simplex. Next base: position 312,386,420 of record NC_090269.1, on the reverse strand, counting down.
ATCCACCCAGTCCCCGAATTAAATTAACTAGACGCAGTTAAAAAGCGACCCGGCCGGGAATCGAACCTATGACGTTCTGATATGGAGGTCTTGACGCTGACCATTAAGCTACGGAGCTAATAACAGCGTAGAATAATACGTGTTAAATAAACATTTTTATGTGTTATAGCTATGCACATTATTTTTCAAAATTGAAAATTATATATCCAATATAGAAATCTTTAATATTAAATTTTCACTGAAGTACTGTATAGGCTTATTGTTGGTAATATATAACGTTTTCACGAAGCCCTCTGCAAAAATAAATACACATGAAAATTCTCATGCACACAAAAACGCGAGTATTGAATTGTCTATAATTTCCAAGAGGAGAATAATTAACATGTGATACAGTAGAACCCTGATTAACCGAGATAATGTGGAGACTATTGGGGTCGTTTCGGAAACAATTATTTTAAAAAATCGACCGGTAAATGCGGTGTGCATTATTTCTATGATTTTCGCCATACCCAGGTGAACTTCGTGCTATTTAAAAACCAAGAAGAGTGCTCGCATCCTTCAATGTTCGCAGTGCAGTAAAGTTATTATGAATTTTACTTTTGTTCTACACTAACAGATTAGTCTAGTATAAAATTTATCCTCGGTTACAGGGGTTCTACCATATTATTTGTGAAAAAAGAACCATACAAGGAGCTTTTAGTGAAGTGATTCATGTACCTATGTTATTTTTTTTGATGATTTGAGACATGAACAAAAATGTTATGAACCCCCTAAAATTGTGTCACGAGCCGCCACTGGTAATTAAAACTGAGAGAAATTTTACTATTTGTGAAACTCACAACTTGACTTTTAACCCCGTTTATCAACATACCATTGCCTGCTGTTCTTCTCACAACATTATCGAGGTCACGTTGTAGTTGCTCACAATCTTGTAACTTATTTATCACTCTATAGAGAATAACATCATCCGCAAAAAGCCTTACCTCTGATTCCACTCCTTTACTCATATCATTTATATTTATAAGAAAGCATAAAGGTCCAATAATACTGCCTTGAGGAATTCCCCTCTTAATTATTACAGGGTCAGATAAAGCTTCGCCTACTCTAATTCTCTGAGATCTATTTTCTGGAAATATAGCAACCCATTCAGTCACTCTTTTGTCTAGTCTAATTGCACTCATTTTTGCCAGTAGTCTCTCATGATCCACCCTTTCAAATGCTTTAGACAGGTCAATCGCAATACAGTCCATTTGACCTCCTGAATCCAAGAGATCTGCTATATCTTGCTGGAATCCTACAAGTTGAGCTTCAGTGGAATAACCTTCCCTAAAACCGAACTGCCTTCTATCGAACCAGTTATTAATTTCGCAAACATATCGAATATAATCAGAAAGAATGCCTTCCCAAAGCTTATATACAGTGCACGTCAAACTGGCCTGTAATTTTCAGCTTTATGTCTATCACCCTTTCCTTTATACACATGGGCTACTATAGCAACTCTCCATTCATCTGGTATAGCTCCTTCGACCGAACAATAATCAAATAAGTACTTCAGATATGGTACTATATCCCAACCCATTGTCTTTAGTATATCCCCAGAAATCTTATCAATTCCAGCTGCTTTTATAGTTTTCAAACTTTTGTATCTTATCGTAAATGTCATTGTTATCATATGCAAATTTTAATACTTCTTTAGCATTAGTCTCCTTTTCTATCTGGACATTATCCTTGTAACCAACAATCTTTACATACTGCTGACTGAATACTTCTGCCTTTTGAAGATCCTTACATACACACTCCCCTTGTTCATTAATTATTCCTGGAATGTCCTTCTTGGAACCTGTTTCTGCCTTAAAATACCTATACATACCCTTTCATTTTCCACTAAAATTTGTATGACTGCCAATTATGCTAGCCATCAGGTTATCCTTAGCTGCCTTCTTTGCTGGATTGAATTTTCTAGTAAGTTCCTTCAATTTCTCCTTACTTCCACATCCATTTCTAACTCTATTTCTTTCCAGTCTGCACCTCCTTCTTAGTCTCTATTTCTCTATTATAACAAGGTGGGTCTTTACCATTCCTTACCTCCCTTAAAGGTACAAACCTGTTTTCGCATTCCTCACCAATTTCTTTAAACCCATCCCAGAGTCTATTTACATTTTTATTTACCGTTTTCCATAGTTACTTTTTGGAAACTGCCTCATGCCTGATTTATCAGCCATATGGTACTGCCTAATAGTCCTACTTTTAAGACCTTCCTTTCTATCACCTTTATTTTTAACTACGACAAAAACAGTTTCATGATGACTAAAACCATCTATTACTTCGGTTTCTCTATAGAGCTCATTTGGTTTTACTAGCACCACATCCAGGATATTTTTCCCCTCTCGTTGGTTCCATCAATTTCTGAATCAGCTGTCCTTCCCATATTAACTTATTTGCCATTTGTTGGTCATGCTTCCTGTCGTTCTCATTTCCTTCCCAATTTACATCTGGTAAATTCAGATCTCCCGCTACAATCACATTCCTTTTCATGTCGTTTCCCACAAGTCTGATTCCTTAGCAGCCTCCGAAGACTACCAAAGTCCACGTTTTAAGGGGACTTAACATCTAGGAGAATCATTTTTGAGATGGGGGGGGGGTTAAATGACATTCTGCTCCCCTAAGATAATTTTTGGGGGCAGAAAACGCCTTGCCCACTCAAAGTCTGCGCCACTGACACAGTCTCATTTGCTTCATTTTGTTGTACATGTCAAACAGAGCCAATAGTAAATATAGGATTGTCTTCAGGAAGGTCATCCGACCTTTAAAAGGACCAACCGAGCGAGTGACTACCCGGTTTGGTTCACGTATCTGTTAGCTTGGATTCGGGAGATAGTGGGCTCGAACCTCATTTTCGGCAGCTCTGAACATGGTTTTGAGGGGTTTGCTATTTTCGCACCCGGCAAATACTGAGGCTGAATTCTTCATTAAGTGCACAGTCACTTCCTTCCCACTCCTAGCCCTTTCCTGTCACATCGTCGCCATCAGACCTACGATGTCGGTGCGTCGTAAAACAAATTGTTGTGCTGCCTTTCCTATCCGACCTCATTTGATCAACTCCTGCTCTCTTCCGATCCCGATGGTGTTAAATTCACGAAATCTAAAGAGGTTTCTCATTTCCACGCCTTCGTGACCCTTCACCTTATTTTGGCGAATCCTCCATTCTTCGAAGAGTCAGAACTTGTTAGCGTTAATAGAGGATGACCGCGCGTGTTGAAGTGCTACGGCTATGGATCCTAGCTCTGAATTCGGGAGGTGGGTTGGTTCGACCCCCACCATTGTCGGTGGAAACACGGAGTTCTTTTCAGTGTCGCGCTTGTAACACCAGAGATGGATTCTTCATGCGTTATGTCTGTTAAAAATTTGAAAATAATTATAGCCTATACGAATGAAGGGGGTGGGCTGGGTTAATCACCCTCTACCTAGATCACTGTCTTGTCTTACTCTGTAATATACATTTGTCAAACACCCACTTAGCATTTTTTATTTTTTTTTATACCATTTGCTTTACGTCCCACCAACACAGATAGGTCTTATATCGACGACGGGATAGGAAAGGGCTAGGAGTGGGAAGAAAGTGGCAGTGGCCTTAATTTATGATACAGCCCCAGCATTTTCTGGTGTATAAATGGAAAACCACGGAAATCCATATTCAAGGCTGCCGACAGTGGGCTCGAACCCACCATCTCCCGAGTGCAAGTTGACAGCTACGTGACTCAAACCACGCAGCCACTCACTCGGTAAAATAACATTTGCTTAGTTCTCTTCGTTCGTTCGTTCGTTCGTTCGTAATCTGTTTACCCCCCTGGTTCGGCTTTTCCCTCGGACTCAGCGAGGGATCCCACCTCTACCGCCTCAAGGGTAGTGTCCTGGAGCTTCAGACTCTGGGTCTGGGGATACAACTGGGGAGGATGACCAGTACCTCGCCCAGGCGGCCTCACCTGCTATGCTGAACAGGGGCCTTGTGGAGGGATGGGAAGATTGGAAGGGATAGACAAGGAAGTGGGAAGGAAGCGGCCGTGACCTTAAGTTAGGTACCATCCCGGCATTTGCCTGGAGGAGAAGTGGGAAACCACGGGAAACCACGGAAAACCACTTTCAGGATGGCTGAGGTGGGAATCGAACCCACCTCTACTCATTTGACCTCCCGAGGCTGAGTGGACCCCGTTCAAGCCCTCGTACCACTTGTTAAATTTCGTGGCAGAGCCGGAAATCGAACCCGGACCTCCAGGGGTGGCAGCTAATCACACTAACCACTACACCACAGACTTAGTTCTCTTACGTTAGAAAAGTGCACGCAGTGCTTAGGGCAGTTCGTAGCGAAGACTGTCATTTAATCCCTTTTACTGGGCAAATGCAAATAAACTTCCATGTATTAACAAGCCCAGAGATCTATATTCCTTTCCGTCATGCTTGCACTCGGGGACGTATATTTTTCTTGAGTCTTCTGTCAGCATGGACTTAAATCTATGATGTGAAACTCAACAACACATTGTTCCTTCACTTCTTGGACGACTGCACTCTCTGGTCAGAGAATCCCACGAGAGAACAATATAGGAAATCCAGTATTGCACATCCATAGTAACATTGCTGATGTACAATCTAGCAGGCTTAACTCAAGCTTGGTTTAACACCATTGCGCACAGTTCAGAGACTAACAGATAAATTTCCTTTCATTAATCAGTGATGAGGAGCCTCCCTGGCTCAGGTGCCTGTGCGCCGGCCTCTCACCGCTGGGTTCCGTGGTTCAAATCCCGGTCACTCCATGTGAGATTTGTGCTGGACAAATTGAACGTGGGGCGGGTTTCTTCCGGGTACTCTGGTTTACCTTTTCATTCCAGCAGTACTCTCCAATATAATTTTATTTTATTTGTCAATCATTAATCATTGATACAATTCCTATCCTCGCCACAAAATGGGGGCTTCATTCTTTTCATTTCTGATTATGTCGAATGGCTGGAAACAGGCTGTGAACTTTCATTTTTGATCAGTGACCACTCGATTCGAACTCGATCGCTGCTCCAGAATTTCGCGTTATACTAGTATCTTCTATCGCGGCGAATCGATTCTGTATTCGATGTACTGAGAAGGCAGTGGGCTAAGGCTGAAGAGAATGTGGATCGGCCAGAGGTATGCGCTGATGTCTTCCACAAGTGGAGCAACTTGCCATCTCTCGAGTGTGTTTATGCTTCTGAGACACACACTATCAAACATAGTATACGAGCATTATCATGTTACCATGGTAAGCCTGGAGATTTTGTCAACACGACACCTGACTCAATGCATTATCAAAGGAACTTGGATATTAATGTATGAATATTATAGTCTTTAGCCTAGCAAGATATCCGTGATTTGCTACTGTTTTAACCTGAAGTTCTACTTAAAAGTTGTACATTCTGGAAATCCTTCTATCATTGGAGTCTGTAGAATACACCCTCAGTTCGTACGTCAAACTATTCTGGAGGAATGAATACTTCTCTCCGGATCTAACCCTCATTTGAACCCCGTGGAATCGGAACATTTTAAAACTCTTTCTCTTTTAACATCTAGGAGATAGAAACAACCATTGTATAAATGATTCTTTCGTCTTCAGAGGTAACCACCATTTCAACCCCTTACGGATGAAATATTTAAAAACTGTAACTAGGACATAAAAGAGCAACCATCATATGAAATATCGACTTCGTACGTCATACGATTTTGGAAGAATTCATAGTTTTGTTTTCGGTCTTAGCCCTCATTTAACCCACTCTCTTTATCTCTAAGGGTATTTTTTTTTCAAATCTTGCCTTATTTAACATCTAGGACACAGAAGTGATCGTGTGAAATTTTAGCTACTTACGTAAAACGACTTCATAGCAGTGAATATCCTTAGTTTGAGAGCTACCTTCCATTCAAGCCCCCTTAGTAGTAGAATGTTTTTAAATATGTTACGTATACGACAGAAAAGGGCAATCATCATGTGAAATTTCAACTTCGAATGTAAAATCTGTTTCTCAGGTATTAATATTTTTGTTTTCGGAGCTAAGCACTATTTAAACCCCTTAGAGGTGCAACGTTTTAAAGTATTTCATATTTCGCATCTGGATTTGGGATATGAAGGTAAGGGTTATACTGCCCGAAGGCAGGTCCGAACCTCCGCAGAGGTGTTCCTGAGCCGGAGTTTACGTGCAGTAGGGTGGCGAGTTCCTTTCCGCTCCTCCATTCCCTTACCCCCAACAACAGCGCGTGGCAACCCATCCAACTCCTGACCACGCCCAATGTTGCTTAACTTCGGAGATCTCACGGGATCCGATGTTTCAACACGGCTACGGCCGTTGGCTGGGATATAAAACAGCTACATTTTTGTGAAACTTGACTTCGTACTTCAAACAGTTTTGGAGGAATGAAGATTAAAAGGGGGTTAAACCCCTTTAATCCCCTGAGGTGTTAATTTTTCAAAGATTTTCCTATTTGACATCTAGCACATAGAAGCGACAATCATGAAATTTTAAATTCGTACGTTAATTGGTTTCGGTAAAATTAATATTTTTTTGTTATCGGTTCTAACCCCCAATCAAACCCCTTTGAAGTGGAATATTTCGGACCAATTTTTATTCAATGTCTAAGATAGACACCTCAACCTCGTATGTCAGATTCTTTCGAAGGAATTAATATTTAAAACTGTTAGGGCGGAATATTTTAAAATATTTTTAAATAACTTCAAAGACATACATGAGCAACCATCATGTGATATTTTAAGTTCGTGAGTCAAATGGTTTGCGAGGAATGAATATTTCTGTTTTCGAGTCTTAAGTCCATTTAATTTCCATTTAATACACGTAAGAACAACCATTGTGAAAAATTTAAACTTTGTTCATCAGGAGGTTTCTGAGATACAGAGGTGGTTGTCAGTGAGTCAGTGGGATTTCGCTTTTATACTGTACATACAGTACATATAAGTATATATCTTTGTATTTTTTTCTATGTGCATACTGATGTGTAATTCCATTCCATACGTTTAATAATAATCTCTGATGTTTGATAAGGAATAATATATCAAAAATATTACATAACTACTGATGTTATTTACAACATTATTCTTCTCTAACTACTTGTAAGGATATAATAGGCTTATAATGCGGTTTTATTCATGTTGCCTGTCATTACACTATTGTCGTCATAGGCATTATCAAATCAAAACACGTACTTGCTCAGATTACATTGACGTGATGAAAAATTCAGCTGAAATAACAGTGCGAAGTTCGATATTACTATCTGTTTTCTTTCATTTGAACTGACCCTAAATATTTCACTCTTTAAACATAATGTTGGTTCATGAAGTGCGAGTCTCTCTCTGAGAAAATATGAGAGTAGGTTGTCTACGAGATTTATGGATGTGCGTAGTAATCCATAGAATTGGTCGTGAAAGGAAACAATCAACACCCATTGTTAACAAAATGTCTAGTGACATATACGATATCCTTGCAACGATGGGAACATGCCAAATATATATCTAATTTAATATTATATTTCATAACATGAGGTGGTTGTGACTGTTATTTTAAGTATCAAATCGAGGAGGTTATCAGGTTCACGTGACTACCTATGAGGAATTAGCCCTCTATCAGGCTAGCGGCGATGACATAATAGGACATAATAGGACCTGTATTCCATGTAAGTAACGTTGGCTCTCGTTTTGGCGTCTTCTTGAGGTCTGTGGTGTAGTCCCCGGGTACTCTGCACAAAAATGGATTATTTACTGTTCATCCACGCTTAATTTGCACACTCGCGGTGCGGAAGGTTGCGAACTAAGTCTCGACCCTATTTTATTCTCAATTGGGAAATTTAGTCCGTTTCCCTACAGACTGTAATGGTTTAGAGCTAATATAGTCACTCCTGCCAATATCACAATTATTTTAATTTACTCGGGAAGAATAGTTCCTTTCCCTAGAATTACATAGGTAACTGCTATGTTTGCTGATTTCACTTCACTTCACTTCACTTCACTGTCTCGTATTCAGATGCATTCTCTAGCAATTCCTTTGTCAACTCTACTCTGCTCGCGGCGACTTTTAAGAATCAGCTGTGAAGCTTCAGCACTCCCTTACTTAAAGGCTTCCCCTTTCGGCTGGGCCTAGTGGACTCCTCTACAAACATTAAGATCCCTTTGTGAAGCGACTCACTTCTTTCCACCGGACATTCAAAAATGCGTCATTATTTGAATATCTGCACAACTATCATAGATTATGGGTGCTATGTACTGGATACATTCCATCTCAATTTATTCCTGTTTTGGATTCGCGATACTTGGTCCAGAAATGGAAACTGAAGCCTCCTCCCAGATGATTCCAGCTCTGCACTCACTCATATTTTCTCGGTCTCTATTGGTAGCTGGGAGTTCCGAAACAAAATCCACTCTTTCTGTCCTCTTCCCCGACTGGCGTTTTCTTTCGCACACACAGTGTCCTTCCAACTGTTCTTTGTGCGCTCCATTTACGGAATTGAGGCATCGCTTGCTCTTGCCTCGTGGTTCAGAACCCGGCGTGTATCTTTCGCACATACAATGCGCCAAGAAATCGTCCTATGACCGCCGTATGATACGATTCACTATGGGCACAGGTTCGAAATGAAACTGGAACGAAAGACACCAGTGACCATTTTTATAACACTTTTATAGATTGCACTGTCTTCAATTGAAAGTTGATTATTGCTGTAACAACAGAGGGTACGTTTAAGGAAACGGCAGAGCCTCAGGGCAGATCGAGGTGGTTGCGAGAAAACCCCAACTTCAGTTTTTGACCATGTGTTTCGCAAATTTGACTCTTTCGATTTTCTTTTAAATCACTAAACAGGGTATAAATATAGATACATAATAAAAAATTAAATAAAATAATTTAATAAAGTGAGATTAATAATAGATAGAACCAGTCTAAATAAAAATGGGAATCTTAACTAAAAACAAAAAAGTTAAGAGAGTTATGAATAATTCGTCCCAGAATGTGAATGTACGTGAGTGGACTTTTAAGCCCCATCTTACAAAATATTCCGATCTGGTACATTCACGTACAGCAAAGGAAGCTCGAGTATTAAACTTACAGTTATTCAAACACAAGGAACCACGGAAGAGTTCCAGAAATTAAATACTATAATTGAGATTTTCTCCCTAGAACTGAAGAGCTAATCTCGCTCTACATAATTTTCCAAACTTGAAGAAAGAATAGGATTAGAAAAGGTCGAAAAATTGCAAAAGGGTAGTGATTCAACAAGAACCCAAAAAAGTGATACAAAACAATTACCTAATGGGACCCGATTGCCGAATTTAATCAAGGGATAAGTCCAAAGTACGCTGCGACTAGGAGGACGGAGAGCTAAAATCCTAAACGGTTAATGAGAGTATACATTTCGAAAGTACCTAGTCGGTGTAAGATAACGAGTTGAGGATATCGAGGTTAAAACACCCGCACATCACTATAAAGTTTAAAATTAGATAAAATGCTTTAATTTGGCTCCGCATGGCGAAGTAGTATCGGGCGAACGTACTGTACCGTACCCAGGGGTAAATACCCTCTAGGACGATGCCTCCATTCCTGTATGAACATCCGACTAACTCAGGGTTGGGCAGAGTGTGGGTTGGTTGTCGATTGGGTCAGGATAAAAGTCGAAGTTCTACACTAAAATAGCAATCAATAACAGGAAATGGAGGTATAACACGAATGAGAAACAAACATAGGGGGTAAGATGGATTTATTAATAAATATCCCCGATCAAATCACACGAAAATAATTGAATCAAGAAAAATAAAAATTTGTAAAAAAATAAACTCAAAGTATAGAAATAAATTGAAATCAGAAACGTTAATTGAATGATTAAACAAATTTGACATTTAAAAGAAAAACAAGTTCAACAAAGAACATTAATATAAATCAAGACTGAATTTCTTCTTATAGTCCAATGTTTATGTTGTATGGCAACAAGTGTACGCAAACACTGCCATGTGGTATTTCCGTATGGAGTTTCACACTATCGCATCCCAACGATACGGTTTCAAATTTAAGTTACTCCCGAGAGTCGTCAACTATTTCCGTAAAATAAAAGTTACATAATAAGAAAAATTACGACGGAAAGAAAATTAATTAAGACGCACCGGACGCTATGTAAGTTACGCAAAATACTAGGGGCAAATCCTACACTATATTTACAGCAATTCAAATAATCAAACTAAACATATATATACATCGGATATCGAGTAAAGTCTTAAATGCTACACTGCTTCTAATGTGAATGCCGGTTCACAGCAAAAGATCTAGACAGAACTAGATAAACCAACGATACTTCAGCACTCGGGCTGTTCCCTTTAAAAACAACGAGACAAGGTATACAATCATAAATAATAATGTAAACACCATCCTGTAAGAGAAAAAGATATAAATAATCCTTGATATCATGAAGAAAGCAATGGGCAACATTGCCTCCTTTTGCTGCGATTGAGCGCTCAACAGCGCGGTCATCCGTCATGTACTTCCGGGTAGATTACGAGCTGTAAAGAAATATAGAACTCCACTATGCTAAAGATTGGATTTTGTCTCCCGAGGCCGCCACAAGGAAATACTGTATCTTCCACACATGCCGATAACACAGGCCAGGAATCAGCTTGCCATGAGATAACGCCCATCATCAGCTACACGGAAACTCCCGTATATTTATTCCTTCTTGGCATGCTTGGGCCATTTAACAACATCAGACTCAATAGTCTGGAATTAACACTGTCCATTCTGATCACAATATACACTCAGAAGACACTAGGCAGGCACACACATCTGCATAAAACTCTATCTTGTCAGGCTTACCATCAGCCTGCACCAATACATTATAATTCAGCATGCAATTATTATCTCATTATTCCTCATGAATCCCACTGGCCTTTCCACATAATGAGACGCAGTTCGAGTCCTTGGCAGACCATCAGGCAAACCGAATCCAACTTAACTTCAAAGATCTTAATTTAACAACGACGTTCTGCAGCTCCTTCTGGCAGCTTCTGTAAAACCATGCATCATGCAAAATAGCTATACCTGTCTCTCTGAATAACCGAAATAAAATGAATTGATACGTGTTTGACGTAATATAAAATGAACCTGTCGATCTAGCCCTTCTAGCCTGTATTTAAGGAAAACACGGAATATCCTACGCTAAGTACTATATTTACAACAATAACTGATCCTATCAATCCCTCATTTTCCCAAACATCTACTCATAAAGCAAAATGAAAATAAAAAAAACATGCATTAATCTCGTATCCGAATCTATCATAGTAACAAAGTTAAACAAACACATGCCGTCAGGCTTACTTTATATGAAAATTAAAATTCTATCTACACTGCCCTAGTACCTTAACATAACTTACATATCATGCCGTAAATAATACATGCGTCTTACTTTACATTCTACATGACTCTCGGGAAACCAGGATAGCAGCTTACATCCCCACTACTTATGGTCTACTCCATGTTAATCACAGCATTAACATGTGGGAATGCACTTCCTTCCTCTGCAGGTGTATCCATCATCTTGCTGGAAAATAATTCACTGGAACACAGAAGACTATTATTGATAACCTCTTCACTGCTTAATGCTGCGAGCCGAGATACCCTTTCTTTTACCAGATCAGCTAACACACTGATTCACATATATATATATAACACACTTCACTTAAAGGGTAAAAACACAGTTTTTAAAAGCAGCCCACGGTTCGGTACGGAAGTTCCACGCGAATACGCGCCCGTCGCGAAATAGTGAAACAATAGCACGTTTCCACTACACTAGTTACTCAGCGGTCACTAAGCACCGTCTTTATCAATAGAAAGTAAACTCTGCCAAAATTATACTATTTCATTTGCTCAAGCACAGTAAATATTGCGACTGTACAATTTGAAGTATCAATGAAACTCAGTTACTGTTACAGGAATGATACCACGTTAATCACGATAACCAGCCACAGAGTTAATACATCCGCACTGTTCAAACTTTTACCATGGAGATACAAAGTTGGTGCATCCGCACTGCTCAAATTTTAACTACGGAATGCAGAGTTAGTACAACCGTACTGCTCAAATCTTTGCTACTGAATGACGCTCTCCAGAGCTAAGGGTTACTGAGGAGGCTTCGGTGACGCCAATAATATTGGGGTTCCCGGGTGTCTGAACCAACCACCAATCAGAGAGTTCGTCATGTATGATGACATAATACTTATTGTAATATATTTACAAAACACAGCTCAAACACTAGCAAATCTCTTCCACCAATTTCTATAATACATTTCCAAATATATCTGACTTCAGAAACTGTGGAAAACCGATCTCTTACAGAAACTGACTTTATCCACAAAGCATGTTGGTCATCCTGGAATTAATATTTGGCGCGGTGTAGCCTCCAGGTTTGCCAAATCCCTAAGTACCCATTGGCTGAAATATCTTGCTTGGTCAGCATCTAATACACGTGTCGATCCTTGCCAGCGCTTGGGTACGCTATCTTTTCTCACGGTCATACGGAAATATGAAGCAATATCCAGCGAACCACTGTCTTGCTCAACATCCGGTATCAACTATCTTAGGATACGATGCTTTCACATATTAGACTGTAACTTTTCTGAATAAATTTCACATGTTTGGTCAAATAATATTCCAATTATTATTATGGGCCGGTAGGATACGGCTCAGTACACTATCATTTAAATGAGTCAGCAATTCTCTTACATGATTTCATTGGAAACCCGAAAGTCCTACTCTTACATTTTCATAATTACAATTTTTTAAGTCTAAAAAATCTACCTTAACCTGGAAGGGAGTTGTGATGTGAGAATTCTTGAGTCATATCTGCCTTCCTTCTTCAGGTCCTTAGCAATGGTGCGGTCTTTTACCGTGGTGATGTTGCTTTCACACTGCAACGTTTTTTTTTGCCGTGTGAAGCTCAGTGCATGTCTTGATGCTAGTCATACAAGAGAATCATTTTAATAATAATAGGACGATTTCCTACTATTAGTATCTTTTGGCTAAAATTAAATTGTGAAATTTTATCCTAAGAATATTTTTGTGAATCTGTATATGTAATAATATTGTATAACTGAAAATACACTTACCAAACGCATTTTTATTTGTCTTTAATTACATCAAAATCTGGTTTCACTTCTAAGTAAACTTCGCACCATGTATTTCTTGTCTCATTCCGATGTTTATAAATGCAGTAGCGCTTATAAAGATCCACTTGGTGGAGGAAACATAACATTATTACATTTTAGCCGGCTAAAACCAGGAATTATTAAAACTTGCAATTTGTACAAGCCCTCTTGTCTTATCAGGTAATACTTCCTTTTATTTTCTTTAGTTATCAACAAAACTTTAGCGGAAATACGCAAAAAAGTCGTTCTCCGCGGCAAACTGATTTGTATAGCGCCACAGCTAATAGTGGAGACTTTCCATGTGCTGTGAGGAAGGGTAGTGGGGGATATATATATATATATTTTTTACAATTTGCTTTACGTCGCACCGTCACAGATAGGTCTTATGGCGACGATGGGATACGAAAGGCGTAGGAATGGGAAGTAAGCGGCCGTGGCTTTAATTAAGGTACAACCCCAGCATTTGCCTGGTGTGGAAATGGGCAACCACGGAAAACCATCTTCAGGGCTACCGACAGTGGGCTTCGAACCCATTATCTCCCGGATGCGAGCTCACAGCTGCGCGCTCCTAACCTCACGGCCAACACGTCCGGTTATTTAAAAGTTTAGATGTACTGTATATACCTCGCCGGCGCCGCTATATCTCACAAATCCGGGCTGCTAATAGTGGGGTTCAAACCCTCTATCTCCTAAATTCAAGCTGTCAGCTACGTGACTTAAAGCCTGCAGCCACTCAATCGGTATCATGCACATGATTTTTGTGGATATTCGCTTTCAAAGGCATGGTCATTCAATGAAAGGAAAATGTCATCCCTTATATTCCGAAAAACATTAATTTCAATCTTCAAGGTAAGATCCAAAGAATCTCATTCACGCCGACAGGGGAATCAGTCACGAAGGGAGCCCAAGTACGCCAATTCACATGACAATAAGTGTCACGCAAGGTATTATTTTATACGCACGGACAGTAGCGGCGATTAGGGGGGAGCGAGGGGGTGGAGGGGTAACCCCCCCCCCCACAATTTTTGTAGGAAACATTACAGTTTTAATGTTGCTATTGATGCTTTCACGGCCCGTACTTATAGACATGATAAAGGCTTTTGGGCTTATGCCGTGTCAAGAAAATAAGGTGAAATTATTTACGTTTCGCCGAGAACTTTGCGTCTTCAGAAGAAAATATCGACTGTTCACAATGTTGTTTGAATTTAGGTGTTATATGTAAGTTTTATTGTATAGTATTAAATTAAAATGTCAAAAAAGATATTATTACCGCACTTAAGTTGGTAAGCTGTCAACATTTCTCTGTCAAAATTCGCTCAGAAATCATAAAAAATTACATTTTGTAGGGCTTTTACTTTTTTGATGTAGCCTATATATATTCCCACCCTCCACCCCCGTCCACTATATCCCACAAATCCGGGTGCTGTATGTTGTCTGCGGTTTTTTTTTTTTTTTTTTTTTTTTTTTTTTTTTTTTTTTTTTTTTTTGCGCTCGCACTTTTAATTCCCAATCGCTGCTACTGCGCACGGAGATGAACTTCAAGAAAAATACCTGTGAAATGATACGCCATTGCCCTTTATGAACCTTTCTATGCAGCCATAAGCTGCGCAGGAGACTGGCATTTTCCTTCAGAGAAATACAGTATATACGTCAATTTATCGGGAAGCTACAGTAGTGACAGTGCTAAACAATCCAGCTTTTGCCAAACAGCGCGATCGTTCAACTTCGCACGCGACTTCAGCGCCAATGCTACCTATAGTGTATTATTTACTAACTCTGCGGGTAGAGCAACCATTGTGGTACCATCATCAAGAGCTCAGAGAGAATATCCCATGTGGGGGTTCGGAATGTTTATTTATTAGGCGGTCAAGTCGTCGATTATTCAAAAAACATTCTAACTCCAGATTATAGCCCTTCCTTGACGTGTTATTCTTTTGGGATTCGGACCATTTTGTTGTGCGAATATAAGACACCACATTTTCTATCTTTAGGCAACCTAACCATTTCGTACGCCTTTTGATGCCGGAGTTAATAATCGCAAACTGAATCATATAACTCAAAATCCTCACTTTTTTTAAAGCCCCTCCCCCACGTCGCATATTTAAATGAGACTTATCGAGTGTCATAATTTCTCACATGTCCCACTCAAACGGCGCCTCATCCGGTCGGATCATATCTTTAGTTCCGGAACTATAAGTCCGAATGTAAGTAAATGGTTTCGTTACACTAAAGTTGGAACGTATGTAGCCTGATTTTGTAGATGTTGTCACGTCAAAAGAGTCAAACTACTAAACAGGCTATCTGTATAATTGACATTTTAATTCAGAGACTCTGTTATTATATTCATACAGTAAAGCCTTCTTAGACGGAGAAAGCGAAGGAAGTGCCAAGAATGAAATAATCTTGTAGAAGAAAGGCCAATGTCAACCAAGATCGTGAGTATGTACAACGTCAAGCTTGAGTAAATATAGCTCACCTTGGAATGCATCCAAAGTGCAATTCCCTTGCGCCGCGAGTTGCTGACAAACCTGTAATTTTGAAACCAAACCGCGTTGAATTGCGCGCAATACACATTTAGGGAGAAAATAACCGAACAGGTTAACTCAGTGCATTGTGGCACGTCAAGTACTTGGGAGATAGGTAGGTTCGAATCCCCCATCGGCGAACCTCGAAATGGTTTTCCGTGGTTTCCCATTTCACCTCCAGGAACATGCCGGGACTGTGCCTTTCTCAAGGCCATGTCCACTTCCTTCCCGTTCCTGTCCCTTATAATTACACCCATACCCAAGGATAACACCCAAAATCATAGCATACCCACATGAGGTGTACTGGAAGAAAAAGCAGCAGCAGAACTGGATCCTCTGACAATCCAGGTATTGAAATCCATTCGCTAAATTGAAATGTAATGGTTATCGCTATTGGCTATCGTCCTCAGAGACCTCGGCTGATATGTGGTTATAAAGGTACATGCAGTTCACATCCATCGGGGGTGATCCTGAAAAGAGCTGCACCATCTCGAAGATTACGAGAATAGAGTTCACAAAGCAGTTTATTAGCTGAGGACCTCCGATCCTCGGAACTTCGTGTTAGATACACTTTGGATTGTTGAAGTTGCACGTTGTGATCAGAATCTTTTAAGGTGACGAGTTTCGCGTAAACTGAGCGGAGTGGCCGCGCGCTTTAACGTCTTACAGTCACGGCATCAAATTCTGTACGAGGGAGACGAATGGGTTCGAACCCCACCGTCGGGTGTTCTGAGAATACTTTTCTCTGGTTTTTCAGTTTCAATTCCAGGTAAATGTCGGGACAGGTCTTATTCATAGGCCACAGCCGAGTCCTCCCACTTACCAGTTTCATTAACTATAATGCATTTCATCTTAATTAGCTCCTCGACTGAGGTTTGCGTCAGGATGGGCATCCACTCGTAAAAACATGTCATATAATTTAATCTCACCTCATCTCTGACCCCGTGTCAGGAAACGAGACAAGTTCAAACTGAGAATATTTAATACTAAAAGGGTGTGGGGTAATAAGCTTACTTGTGACAACATTCCATATAAGTTCTGGGAAAAGGAGATTGTCGTTCAGTTTCCCCATTAAATTTGAGGTTAAGACATTATACTGTTTAAATAAAACGATTAATTAATTTGATAGAACAAAATATATTCTTGAAATAATATCAATAAAAATAGTGAGATCTGCTGCGATTAAAACAGATGAGAATATTAAAATATGACATTGCAACTGAAAGGAACTAGGCATGAATTTCAATTCTTCTTGACCGGACATTAAACAATTATACACGAAATTTATCCCTCACTGGTTCACTTGACTGTACCTTCAACACTTTCAGTGTAATTAGGACGTATTCCTTTGAATTGGTATTTGCTGTAGATGTATCAAGCCTAATTTGGTGATGTATCTTTTTTGTTCCACTGACGACTAAGTATCCATGTGATGACTTCTTGGAAAGTCTATCCTTCTATGACTTCGTGGTAAGCCTTCCCGTCCGTATCTTCAACTAAGTGACCGATCAGCTGTGGCCTTACTCTCTCAATGACCAATGACTAATGACTCACTGAGTCCTCTCCTTCCCGTAGACTCCTGTTGACTTAATGACCGACTGAGGCCTCTCCATCTCGTTCACTCTCCAACCAACTGTAGCCTCTGCTTCCAATTGAATAATCACCGACGCTACAATATACAGCCATCTTATATAGACTTTGGTTGACACACCTACTCAATCTCCAGGAATAACTATGATCTACTCCCACCTCGCGACAAATGTTACACCCTATGGTGAAACCGCCGGCGGCACCCTGGGTATCTTCAAGAAAGTGAGCTCACCGCTAAATTCACACGATGACGTAGCGATGACTCTGCAGTTACTCCAGCAGCATTTCACAATATTACAATGTCAGAAGTTATTGCACACACTACATCCACATCTGATATACAGCAACTCTTACTGTACATGCTTTTAGTGTTAATCTACACACACATATATACGTAACAATTTGACAATTTGACTACAATCACGCAAGCGACTAGCATTGCATAATTGAATTGAACAACAACAACAACAATAATAATAATAATAATAATAATAATAATAATAATAATAATACAGATACCATCTTGTAACGAGATTTGAACCGTTACAAAACATCCATTACGAGTTGCGTGTTAACTGGATGAAACTACGGTCATGAACTGTGCGATGTGGTTACAAATACTGAAAATGAAAACTGAAGCAGTTTCTCCTTCACACTTACTCTAAAAAGTAAAGGTGTACTTAGAGCGTAAGAATAACAGTTTCATGTAATATAAATTTTCAAGCAACTTGTGGTTTAAGAGTTGCTATCATTTTTACATGAATAAATTTTAAAATAATCTTAAATTGAATGTATCCTTTTAAAAATGTTTGATATCATAGCAGCTCTTTATATGTATTGCATTCGGGTAACGACACATTATGCTTTAGACCTATCGATACACAGTATAAAACTCTCGGAAAACAAGACCAGAAACGAACTACGATGTAATGGCTTTAAATACGCGCAGCTCGTGCATACCCTTTGGAAATGTTTACAAGCAATTTATGTATAGAAAAACAATCAAAAGTGACCATTCGCGCAACTCGATTAGCCCGTTTGGGTTCAGTGACTTCATCCTAAACGTTTAATTTCCTTGCGTCGAGAACTGAGTGTTGTGCTGTTCCTGCAAATCATACACCACACATAATACTACCTTCCATTACGCTATATTATTATTATTATTATTATTATTATTATTATTATTATTATTATTATTATTATTATTATTATTATTATTTACTCTCCCAATGATATACTACTACAGTGGTTAAGTGAGAGAGAGGGCCAAGAGCTATAACTTTACCACCTACAAAGGCATAATAATATGGCTTCAGGTCGCACCGACACAGATAAGCCTTATGGCGACGATAGGGTAGGAAAGGGCTAGGAATGGGAAGCAAGTGGCCACGGCCTTAATGAAGGTACAGCCCCGGCATTTACCCGGTGTGAAAATGGGAAACCATGGAAAGCCATCTTCAAGGAAGCCGACAGTAGGGTTCGAGCCCATTGTCTCCCGAATGCAAGCTGAAAGTATTATTAGAGATGTCGATCGATTAAACATTTCGATCGATTAACCCTATGCCTTTAATCGGTTAATCGGCTGATTAATCAAAGTTTAATCGCGTTCTCACAGTTTAAGTTCAAGAAGAACAACTGGCATAAAATAATTTTATAATTCGATATGCAGTAAAGAAGAAGACATTTTTATAACTTATTTTTATTTGTATTGGTAGCATGCAAGTAATAATAAATTAAAAAGCAGATAATATTTTAAATATATTTCAATATTGATGATTTAATTATACAAACGTTTGATATTGTGAAGCTGATAGTTACTTACAGTCACATCTCTTTGCTCCAGGACTTCAGAGATTTCAGTACATTGACATGTTCTGAGCTAAGGGCTCCCATTCTCTTAGTAACAATATTTCCAGCATCACTGAACGCTCTCTCACAGGAAGCCCATATCGCTGGAATGCAAAGCACTTTTTTTTCTCTATGCGTGCGAAATATTGAGCTGCACTGTGATGCAAGTGTGTAATGGACTAGTATAACTTGGAAACAATTCTCAAAACCTATGGGTAAATAGTGAAAATATCGAGCTCGATTAGTAGGTGTTATTATTATTATTATTATTATTATTATTATTATTATTATTATTATTATTATTATTATTATTATTATTATTATTTACGTAGTTATGCACGGACTTTATTTGACATGTGAGGTTGTGTTACAATACGTCTGCTATATACATATTAACACGATTTTATTTAATATAAGAACACGTAATTAATACTGTAGTATATAATTTATTATTACCTGTAAATATGGTGTATAAATCCGATGTAACGTTGTGCAACACACGGTAATAGTCTAGAACAACGCATCCTTGTCACTCGAGCGTTAGAGAATGTTCTATTCATTTGTACGTATGTTATTGGAAACTCGAGAAGATACAAGAAAGCATGTTCTGTCATATTCTTCTAGAAGCCTGGCCAGGCAAGGTATGTAAAGAGACTGTCTTGGGTTGTTGAGTTGAGTTAGCGAGAGTTGTTGCTAGTGAAAGTTGATAGTAAGAGTGTAAACTCTTGTTGTGAGTTTGTTGTGTGAATAGTTAGTTAACATGGCAGTGTGGCAGTCTTATTCTTCTTCTTCTTGTGCGACTCAGTCAAGATGGAGGTTTATTAATGTGTGTGTATAATGTGCATATAATTTTTAAATAGAACAGTGTACATAATTAACAGCATCTTGTGTGTGCGTCTTTGTGAATGCGATAACTGAATGTACTGTATTTTCCACCATTGCAGAGAGTTTGCAAAGTCATATTCTAGTTCTGTCAGCAACGTTTCATCACAAGGCGGACCCGACCTCCAAACCGAAATGGCATGACCAAAATCCCGTTCGTCTTCGTCGGTTTCAAAATTCAGTTTCCTTCTTTTAGTCTCCTTGCTTCATGGTTTTATTGGAACTTGTACTCCGTCCATCTCCAAAACGATTTTCCACACATACTCCCTTTCTTCCAATACTTCCATATTTCTTCTTCGTCTTCTTCTTCTTTAGCGTTTGCCCCGCGTGGTGGCAGGATCCGCTGTCTGGATTCGTTGTCTGCATTGAATTCGGTCTCGGGCCAGGTCTGGATGTAGTCTTACAGCTTTCAGTTCGTTGTGCACTGTATCGGGGTCCATCGCTGTCTTGGTCGTCCCTTGCACTTCTTTCCAGCGACTTCCAATGTATATGCTGACTTTGCCAATGTATTGTCGTCTGCTCGCAACACATGCCCAAAGCAGCGCAGTCTGCTATCCTGCATTTTCTTTAGGATTGGTGCAACGCCAAAACGCTTCCTAACATCATAGTTTGTAATATGATTCAGTCTAATGAAGCATCTTCTTCTCCATGACGCTCAGTCGGTGTTCTACCTCCTTTGTAGCTGGCCAACACTCGTTGCCATAGAGAGCGACAGGACGGACAGTCCGGTATATCTTAGATTTAAGGTGATCCTTCATCCGACGGACGCAGGTGACTCCCGTTGTCATTCGCCACTTCAGCCAGGTTGCGTGTATCCTCACGTTGACCTCACCGGGCGAGTTGGCCGTGCGGTTAGGGGCGCGCAGCTGTGAACTTTCATCCGGGAGATAGCAGGATCGAACCCCACTGTCGACAGCCCTGAAAATGTTTTTCCGTGGTTTCCCATTTCCACACCAAGCAAATGCTGGGGCTGTGCCTTCATTAAGGCCACGGCCGCTTCCTTCCCACTCCTAGCCCTTTCCTATCCCATCGTCGCCATAAGACCTATCTGTGTCGGTGGACGTAAAGCAAGTAGTATATTGACCTCATCAGTAAGTCGGCCATCGTTTGAGATTGTTGAGCCAAGATACTTAAATTTCTCTACTCGTGGTAGATCTTCACCGTCAACGTGGATGGTTCCAACTTCTCGAGAATCTAATGTCTTCTTTTTGTCGAGGCGCAGGCCGTACTGTGCTAGTATATTGTTCCACTCTTCTGTTTGGCGTTGGAGATCAAACTTATTCTCCGCAGCCAACATGACATCATCAGCGTAGAGAAGTCTCCATGTTATTGGTTTGTGCAGGAACAGCAGTGGTGATAAGGCAGAGCCTTGGTGGACTCCTACAGTGATGCGGAAGTAATTGGACGCTCCTGCGCCAGTTTGAACATAACACCTTGGTTCTACGTACATCAGCTGTACCCACTTAACAAGGTGCTCATGAATGCCATGTTCTCGTAGCGCTAACCAGATGAGGTCATGTGGTACCCGAACAAAGGCCTTCTCAAGGTCCAGAAAAGCGAGAAGAAACGGCGTATTCTTTTCACGGTGTTTTCAACTAACAGCCGTGTGGCGTGGATTGCATCTGTTATGCCACAATTTTTTTATAAATCCAGTTTGGTTCGTTGAAAGTTTTGCTAGATCACGAATCTTTTTGTTGAGAATATGTTTGAAGAACTTCATCGCGTGGCTCTGAAGTCTGATCGGGCGGTAATTGGAACAATCGGCAGGACTTCCCTTGTTTTTGAAGATTGGTACGGTGATGGTCCGTCACTAACCGGTTGGTATTTGGCCTTGATGATCTGGTTGAAAAGCAGTGTTAGCCACACTGCCGCAACTCGCCGTTGAGAGTGTCAAACCTCTGCCGGTAGATCATCGAGGCCGGTGGATTTCCCAGGTTTCATCTCCTTCAGAACAGCCTGGACTTCGTTGACGTCAGTTTCCTTCATCGGATCATCAACAGCGAAGGTGGTTGGGACTGGTGGGTGGGGAAATTCTTCTGTTGAAAGTTTCTTAAAGTAGCTCCACCAGCGTTCCCACGTTTTCTTCCAGTCGACCAGCAGCTCACCTGTTTCGTCATTGATGTCGTCAATACGTTGGATTTCTTCCGTTTTGCGAAGCCTCAATTTGACTAGCTGGTAAATGTACCTCTCGCCTTCGCGCGTGTCAAGTTTCGCATAAAGGTCTGCATACCGGTTTGCTTTTGTTACGACAATGACATTCTTCGCTTCACTACGGGGGTGTTTTGTAGGCATTCCAATGAAATGGTGTTTTATATGAAACAAAACCTCATGGTACAGTTGTTTAATCTTACACACTGCTTCCTTAACATCGTCATTTTAATACCACGTGCCTTTGTCAATCCTTCGTTGTCCTGGTTTAGTTGTTCCAAGAATAGAGCGTGCGGCTTCATGAGCGGTGTTTTTTAGTTTAGTCCAGCAGTAACTTCCTGGTATGTCTTTTAATTACACCAATCATTTAACCTAGCCATTAAATATTCTAAAAGAGTCCTTTTATATCTAGTTATCTATCCAGGTTCGACATCGAAACAACGCCAATATAATTTCAACTGTGTTACTGCAGGCAATGCAACACTAATTGTCACATACTTGCTACCGCCAACGAGCTCTGATATTTATGAACATGGCTATGGGTCGATAGGACGATTATATACGTTCTATCCACGTTAAAAAGCTGTGTTATTCATACTGCCGCATGCCATCGTTGGGAGTAACAAAACTCTGCCGGATGATCATCGGGGCCGGTGGATTTCTCCGGTTTCATCTCCTTCAGAACACCCTGGAATTTGTGACGTCAATTTCCTTCATTAGACCTTCAACAGCGAAGATGGTTGGGATTGGTGGGTTGGGAAATCCTTCGGTTGAAAGTTTCTCAAAGTAGCTCCGCCAGCGATCCCGCGTTTTCTTCCAGTCGACCAGCAGCTCACCTGTTTTCCCCACCCATTTTAGCTTTCATAAGGCTCTCGAGTGCTATTTCATCAAGTATTTATGTCCTGTTTCAAATTACATGCAACAAGGCCGTGTTCCTTAAGATTTTTATCAAGCTGATTTTAAAGAAAAGGGTTGTTTCTTAAAGTGGCTCACTATTTTCCTTCACTTTGAAAGTAATATTACGATAGCAGCATCCTTGATAGCTTTAATTAAACTTAATTGTAGATTGTGGGTTGCACACCGAAACTTGTCGTACTTTGCTCTTTTCACTCATAGAATGGCATTGTGTTTTATTTCATATGTTTAACTTGCGATGATGAATAACGATATCAACTAATTTGTAAACCGAGCTCGATAGCTGTAGTCGCTTAAGTGCGGCCAGTATCCAGTAATCGGGAGATAGTGGATTCGAGCCCCACTGTCGGCAGCCCTGAAGATGATTTTCCGTGGTTTCCCATTTTCACACCAGGCAAATGCCGGGGCTGTACCTTAATTAAGGCCACGGCCGCTTACCTCCAATTCTTAGGCTTTTCCTATCCCAACGTCGCCATAAGATATGTCTGTGTCGGTGCGATGTAAAGCAAATAGCAAAAAAAAAAAAAAAAAAAAAAAAAACTAATTTGTAAGTAGTAGTAATTTCCAATTTGAATCAATCCAGAGAACTGTAACCCCCAAGTATATATGGTTAGATATGAAAGACCAAAAATCCCGTGAGACTAACAAATTCTGCTTAAGTTCATCTAATAATTTTGACCTTTTTAAATCATACGATTTATATTTTTGTTTTTCTTTTTGTTGTTACCGTGTCTCTGGTAGGAAGATGGTAAGTATGAGAATTGGGACCTTCCCGTCAGAGACAACGTTGATCAGCCTACTATTCCACATAATCCCCTTCACTAGTTTATTCGTAATTTCAGTTTTCTTACTAGAGGACACAGGCTTCTCTATTAGATGCTCCAGCGTTGACTCAGAAGGGAATTATCAGTAACATTAATAGACGCAAATACACTATGGAAAGGATGAAAATGTTTGGGATTATATAGAAGACTACTTGTACTTCCAATATAAGAGAAAAAATTCCGCATTTCTTCCATTTTCTGTCTGTCACCTTACCACAATCATTTATTTTAATTCCGAAACATTTACCAAGCTTTCCTCGCATCGATTCACTAGCCATATTTGTAACTGAAGTTCACAAACACTTAATGCGAATATATGCTATCTTGTGAATAACAATCACACATGAACTGAGGTTTAAAGTTGTCGCATTTTCTAATCTGTGTTTTTAGCAATTGGTATTCGCACATTACCTGGAAATTCCTTAATGATAGTCCTTTCAAGTACATTCCACACTCCCACCCACTATGACACCTGGCTGTGCTTCGTAAAGTAATGCAAATATACTACCATGGTCTGTCTGGTATTTTCTTTCCAATAGTTTGTAAAAGCAATGGTCATAACTCTCGCTTTAAAAGAAAGCAATTAAGGAGGTACCGGTATTATTGCCTTTACTTTTCTGAAAGGAAGACATGAACATCGGCTTATTTTAATGGCATGTCAATTATACTATAGGTAGAGCACTGTTCGGATATACAAAATAATATCCGCATCCGCTCTGCATCCGCACCCGCATCCACAAATCTTTATCCGGAGATATTGTAAATAATTTTAACTACAGTATATTACACCCAAGGTACTGAAACGGATAGATCTGTTAATACAATAGACCTGGCGCCAAACCCCTACAGTCACAGTTTTGTTAGGGTTCTCTTGCGACATCTACCGACGTATTGACCTTTGTTCCTTCCTTCCATTAATTGCGGACAGGAGCCAGTTAGGCTTAATTCAGATTTACGGCTTTATAGTCTCAAGGCTCTTCATATAACACTATTCTCCAATACCACTGCCAAGTGTCGCCGAACCATAAGCAAAAATAAGAGTATACTTGACTGAAAATCAATAACCGTCATTATTTAGAAATTATCACCCATACAGTTTATATCCGCCAAGACATAAACTTCATGGATATCCGCATCCGTGCAGGGCTCTAACTATAGGTGAGGCTAGAACACCAAATGGCAGATAATAATACTGTTACAAATAAAACAGCGTCTGTTTTATTACCCTAATTTATTAAAGGATGACCCAATGAATGTCCACACATACATATACACATACAAGTCTATTCAGCTATTAATGGCCACGCTTACTAACAGCTATCTATTTACAAGTCTCTCTTCCTTATGTCACAGCAGGCAGTCCGGCCTGTTTGTATTACCTGGAGACGGGTAATCCTTACTTGCACTTCCCCAAGTCTAGTCACTTCGTACAGCAGCTGTGTGTAGACCGCTGGATTTGAACACAGGGATACGGGCTATACAACACACCATGACTATTCCTTGGCTCATCTCCAGATACAGTCCAGAAATTCACACTGTCTCATGCAGTGAGCAGCTAAACATCAACAGCTCAACAGTACTCAGCAGCAGGACGATACTCACAACAGCGAATATTAACATAGGCCCGTATATCCCCCCAGACTCACGATAGCGGCTTCCCTCACTGACTCGCGGCATTCCTCAGTCCACAGAGATGCACAAACGAACAATACTCTCTGGTTGTAATACGTCTTCCGTTGCGCACGCCGTCTACAGTCCAGCCACTCGCCGGTCGCTCCGACACCTCAACAGCTCCTCGTTCAGGCCTCGCTGGGACACTAACGACAGCCAACACCTCTGTCGCCCTCAGCCCGACCACCAAACCCCAACACACTGAGTCTCACACTGACTCGACTACTTAGTCCAACAATGCTATTTGCTTTACGTCGCACCGACACCGATAGGTCTTATGGCGACAATGGGACAGGAAAGGCCTAGGAATGGGAAGAAAGCGGCCATGGCCTTAATTAAGGTACAGCCCCAGCAATTGCCTGGTGTGAAAATGGGAAACCACAAAAAACCATCTTCAGGGCTTCCGACAGTAGGGTCCGAATCCACTATCTCCCGGATGCGAGCTCACAGCTGCACGCTCCTAACCGCACGGCCAACTCGCCCGGTAGTCCAACAATTACCCCGAGTCCAACACTGACTCTGAATCCAGCAACAACTCTGACTCCACTAAGGAGTCGAGCACTGCCCAACACTAAGTGCTTGTCCGCGGCTATCCTCTCGTTTTACAACTTGGGTGATGTGAATCAGAATATTCGCGAGGTGGCTAGAGACGCAACATTCTTGTTGAATCTCCAAAAAACTCGCAAGTAAGGCAGCCGACGAGAACAATACACGGAAATGCCAGCCATGCCCTCTAGGCCGGCTGGAAGCTCCCCGATCGGCCGACACACTAGTTCCTTCCAAGAAGGACCGAAAGGGGCTATCGCAGGGCTGGCATGTCACAATACACAAATTTTGTGCCACATAAAAGAGTTATTTTGCCTTCACCACACTACAATTTCAATCGTTTCGATTAATCGGTTAGAACACATTGATTGGTTAATCGGACTTTTAGATTGATCGGTTAATGGGTTCGATTAATCGATTAACTCGACAATTATTATTATTATTATTATTATTATTATTATTATTATTATTATTATTATTATTATTATTATTATTAGGGAGTTAATGCCCATGTTTGAGCTCAGTAAACTGAATATACAGATTGGAGGGTGGCATAATATCGTCACTGACTTCTCAACAAAGTTGCCATCTCAAATCCCAACCAAATGTATGTGCAGTTATTTAAATTAAATGTCACGTCCTTGTCGTTGAGATTCCACGTGAAACTGGAGGTCTCTTGCTCACAATCACGATATTAATAGTCAAGTAATACTGCAATCTTGTAAGTTTTTGCTTTACCATCGGGTAGAACAAGTTCAGGCATTGTTTGACCTATCAGAAGCTAATTTAATCTTTTGTGTGTGAAGGAGAGCAAACACATTCCTCCCGACTCTTGCTAAGAATGTCAGAAACAAACATCGGAATTTAAAGTAAAAGTAATTTACTGTCCAGACATAAACAGATCCATTTTTTGGTGAAACCTAGTGTTTGCAATAAACTATGTCTTCTGGTATTGGCTATAATATTTCTGGTATATTCGTTGATCTGTCTCAGTCTCATCCTAGTCTTTGACACTGTGGAAGAGATTGAGGTATGAGCGATGTTAGTAACACCATCCCTTATACAGCCAGTCCCTATTGTCAGGGCCTCTCAGTGTGCATACACCGGTGCATTGCGCGGCGCAAGGTGCAAAAAACGACTTTGCTAGATTGGCCAGAGTACTGACCCCCCACTCCTGGAATTTAAGCAATAGCGCTCGCTTTCTTTCTCTCTCTTTCCATACGCCTGTCTCCCCGTTCCTCACTTGCTTTGTAGCGCTCCACCATCCGAGCAGAGTTGAACCGAGCTTAGCCGAGCTTAGCCGAGACAAAGCGCAGGTGCGAGCCAAGCCGAGTCAGGCCGATGCACGGTGCACAGAACCTCTGCGCCTCAGTTTGCACGCGTGAGAATGTGGGCGTTTGAGAGGTCCTGCTATTGTGAATGTCGTGAAAGTGTCACTTATAGGGTCGGTTGGTGCATACATTACAGGAGGCTTGTCAGACTTATGTGTACTAGCAACTTCCGACTCGGTGAGTAAAACAGCGAGTAACTACTTCACTTCTATTATACCTCTCCAGTGATGCCGAAGTTGTCTATGCCAGATGATGGTGGAGTTTTAGAGGATCCAACCAGCCTTCAGGCTGATGATTTAACACATAGAGAGAACTTGAACACTGAAGCCAAGTCCGTAAAATAATAATTTTCCTTCAGAGCCATGTAATAAATGATGCGTAAGTCTGTTTTCGACCATTGAAAAAACTATCTATAAAGTAATTGTTTAGTTCAATAACATCATCGCACACTATGGAGTCAATGGTGATGTATGTTATTTGATCATCTTTCCAGCTATTTAGAACCTATTGGTTGATTATGTTAACTTGTTTGTTTCTTGGTCAAAAAATTGTTACTTTGGAAAATATTGTACTCTCACTTGGACGAAAAGAAGAACCAAGTGAATCTCGTAGAATATATTTTGAAATCCGGTTTTATTGAATCTCGATAGTGCCACTTGGCCTATGTGCAAGAGCATGAACAACCTCACCTCGTTGAATGAGAGGCATTTTATCGAGAAAGAACCAAGCATACGAAATTCCATCTCAGCCGGAACATGTCTCTACCATAGAAACACCTACAACTAAGCTTCCAAGATCGACATTTGTTAAGTTGTCATTCCTCACCCTTGTATGTCCAACCCACACGGCATCGGATATGAAGTGAGATGAATCTTCGTAGCGAGTTTTTACGACCGGATGCCCTTCCTGGCGTCAACCTCATCAGATGAGTTAGTGAGATACGAGTAAAATGAATGACGTGAAATATGATAGTGGGAAGGAAGACGGTGAAACCCCTGCCGACACATAGCCTACTGCACTCCTGTCTAATAGCGCCAAGGTTCTGTTCAAGGCTTTACTTCTCTATCCAGCAGACGAATCACCATCAGCAGCAGCGGCATATGAGTGCTGCGAAAAGTTTTGGAACTGAATCCTGGATTTTGGCATGCAATCTAGAGATTCGGTAATGCATACCACCATCTCTCCTGCCCTTCCGGCCAACATTATCATGTTTCTTTGTTTCGATTAACGGGACTCGAACCGGTTAACCACGGTGTCTGATCATTTAGTTGCCGGGCTAAGTGGCTTAGACGGTTAAGGCGCTGGCCTTCTAACCCCAACTTGGCAGGTTCGATCCTGGCTCAGTCCGGTGGCATTTGAAGGTGCTCAAATACGACAGCCTCGTGTCGGTAGATTTACTGGTACGTAAAAGAACTCCTGCCGGACTAAATTCCGGCACCTCGGCGTCTCCGAAGACCGTAAAAGTAGTTAGTGGGACGTAAAGCAAATAACATTATTATGATCATTTAGTTTGCACGTCTAAATGATCGTCGCTGTGCTAACCGTAGAAACAGTGTGTTTCCATACCCCAGAATGGAAAAAAATAATTATTAATTGATTTCGCAGAAAGATATTATTTTCACTGAAGATTTCAAGATTAGTATGAGCGTCACCATTGCATTGTTCTTGTAACCCATATAACTTCGCTGATAGGAACGTAGTTTTCTTTTAAAGAAAGTACAAAAGTCGTGGTCGTGTGAGGTTCATTGTATTTTTCTTGTAAAGAAGACATAAGAACACTACAAAAAAGTTTGGAATTTAATCCAGGCTTTTGGCACGCTATTTAGTAATTAGAAATTGTATACCAGCACTTGTCCTACCCTGACGGCCAACATTCCAATGGTAAAAATATAAAAAAATTGACCAAGAGGACTCGCACCGGCTAACCACAGTGAACCCCTGTGAGTGGAGACGGAAGAATAACACCCACGGTATCTCCTGCCTGTCGTAAGAAGAGACTAGGGCCTTACGTACTCTTAACTTAGGAGCGTGGGCTGGCGACCACGGGGCCCTGAGCTGAGTCCTGGCATCGCTTCCACTTATGCCAGGTTCCTCACATTCATCTATCCTATCCAACCTTCCTTGGTCAACTCTTGTTCTTTTCCGACCCCGACGGTAGTAGAGCACTTTCACGCGCTTCGTGGCCCTTGTCTTTCTTTGGTCGATGCGTTCATTTCTCGAAGTGTTGGATCCTTTCCGTTTTTCCCTCGGATTCGTGTTATATAGAGGATGATTGCCTAGTTGTATACTTTCCCTTAAAACAATAATCACCACCACTAACCACAGTGTCACGCCGTAATGTACACTTCACGACTTTAACGACCATAACCACCAGACGCTGTGCTTGTTGATGGAAATAATGTGTTTTGATACCCCAGAATGAAGAAGATCATTCATTTCACTTAAAGATATCGTAGTATTTTCCGCCAAACAATTCAAGTATGATGGTCATCATTGTATTGTTCTTGTAACCCATATCTGGTACCAGTTAGAGTCCCGTTTCCTCCATATAGGCCCTACAGTATTTGTGGAAGGTAACAGAAGTCACGATGTACGTAGTTCGACCTCATGACGAGAGATAGCTGTGTACCTACATCATCATGCAGTGTAACGGTTCAAATCCCATTACAAGATGATATCTGTATTTTTATTATTGTATGATTTTATCTGTATTTTATTATTATTATTATTATTATTATTATTATTATTATTATTATTATTATTATTATTATTATTATTATTATTATTATTATTATTATTATTATTATTATTATTATTATTATTATTATTATTATTATTATTGTACCGGGCGGTACACCTCCACTCCGCTAATTTAAAATGTGCGCCAGTTGAAACTCCTCTGCTGGAGGAAGTCTGAACTTTATCTACGCTATTAATTCTCTACTTTCTCAGAAGATGTCACCACGTGGAAAATTTTGAGTTTTTGAACTGTGTCATTTTTGATGTGGTTTTGTTTCGCTTGAAGTAAGAAGTGTGAACTTTCTCTTCTAGAGGACACTACTGAAGATCAACAATAGTGCAACCTAGTGCGGAGTCAAAGAACTATTTTGTTGGAGAAATTTTTATTTCAAATGTTTGTTCTTTGCTAAATTTTTTTTCAGTCTTTGGTTAAGTTGGCAATATTAACCCCTTCTTGCCCCTTGTTTTAAATCTAGCCTATCCCGAATTTCTTGAATTAATTTTCCACCAATTATGTGTTTCTTCTTAGTATTGTGTAGGGGGTTTATTGATCTACCAATAAAATCATCGCGGGAGGGTGTTTTCATTCCCCTAACGCCTAGAACCTTCTGCGAGAGTATTTAAACTGCTGATTTTAGGGTCTCCGGGCCACTTCTGTTCCATCTTTCAGTGTATAAAGTACATAGCAGGAGGCGGGAAGCGCCTCTTTCCTCGGCAGCGGTCATCAATAAGGTAATGGCCGATTAATAAATTCTTTCTTTGCTAGCTCAGCAGTTTAACTCTCGGGGCGGGTGCGAAGCGTTCCTCCATGTAACCTTTTCCTAAAATGTAACGATCTTTTCTTCTATTCTCTTTTAAGCTGCATATTGGGATAGAGAGTGCTAACCCTCTCGAGCTCCCACTCACATTGTCTTGAGGTGAACTTATTTTCTCAACCTATTCTTCGTTAATGTAAAACAAATTGCTCTTTTCTAAAGTCACCTCGGTAGTATGGGATTAGCCCTTGCATTAGTGGCCTAGAGCCAGATTAGGTTTTTAAAAACAAGTGTATTGGGAGTGCAAGATCGCCTCCTCTCAAATTGTTATTTTAGAGGTCATGTAATTGCCCATTTTTATTTAATAGACCTCAGTAGGTTGGGTATTTTACCCCTGTGTCTATGTCCAGTGAGGACAACTTGAAGGTGGAGTTTGGTGTGGCCTGGGAGAGGCTTAAATTTTGAGAGCGAGTGGCTCTTTTGAAAATTGAGTGTTGTATGCCTCGTGGAGGCTTTTCTGTGTAATTTGGAGCAAGGGCTCCTAGGTATGAATGGGGTTTTCTGCCCCTCTGTTAAAACTCGTGTTTGGGGTAAAACTGAGCTGATTGCCCAAGCAGTGTAAAATTAGGGCGCGAAGCCCAATTCCTGTAAATATTGTAACTACCCTTTTTGATTTGCTACCTTGTACCTGCCATGCTTGTTATTTCTTTGTTTTTGAAAAGAAAATATAACCTTGTTAAATTTTAAATTAATTTTTCTTTCGTAGCTGGAGACCTATTCACACCCGCACCTTCTTTCACCTCTACCTACCACGGAAAACTCCGTAACAAGTGGTAGCAGAGCGTGGTTGAATGGGTCTCAATTTAGCCCCTTTTGACGGCTAAACATTGTTTGTTCCGAACTCTAACAATTTTCTCAGTTGCTGGAATTTTTTTTGACTTTTTCAAAATTGTTCTGTCATCATGCCCGGCCCTCGCGATGTTCTCCATCTTAACTATTTGCGCAAGGAGGAGTTGATCTACGAATTGACTATTAGAAATGTGCAATCTGGAGGCACGGTTGCAGTAGATACAAACAAACTTAGAGAGTCCCTAGATTTGCCCATTTCCATCCCCAATTTGGGAGAGAAAGAAATTGACGACTCTCTTTCCACGATCACGGAGAATATTACTGGGCTAGCTTCTGTAGTTAGTTTTTTTGATGAAAATGATCCTTCTCCTAATCAAATTAAGCGTGTGCAAGCTAGGCTATATCATTTTTCGAATAGGGTTAACGATCTGTTGTCTCTAAAGTTGAATGACGTTCAGAAGAAGGAAGCTAGTACGCTGCTTGAAAATATGTCTGAATTATCTAGCAAGGTCACTCAATTGTTAACAGGGGAGGTTCCTCCCAAAAGCGATCTACCCACCACAGTGAATGCAGGTAGTGAGGAAGCGCCTCCCAAGGGAGAAGTTAATAGGATAACCGTTGCTGCTCAAACTATCCCTGCCCCATTGGACAACGAATCTGAACGTCGGGCATCATTGAGTAACATCCGTTCTGAATTAACTTCCTTGCCATTGAAACCTTTACCTACTATGTCACCCGGGTTTAGCAGCTTGCCTCATCCATTGGCAATGTTGCTCAGAGGTATCTCTAAGTTTTCCGTTAATACCACCAGTGATGTAATTTCTTTTTTAAGATTTCTAGTTGAATTTCAGGATCATGCCCTTGTGTTTTCTCTTTCTCCATGTCAAATTTTGCAAATTATTTATCCGTATGCTATTGGTATTCTCTCAGATAAAATCGTAAGAGCCATTGCCGAGCAATCATCTATTGAGGATTTCCATGCCCATTTGCTAGCTAACTTCATCCCGGCTAGGGCCAGGTCCTCCCTTATTCAGAAGTACTATTACCGTGTACAACGCTTGGATGAAAACTTGGCTGATTTCATACAGGACATTAAGTTTTATACTAGGGTGTTTGCTCTTCATTTCCCTGAGGATCAGATTGTACAAGCTATTGTGGAAGGGATTTCACCACCCTACAGGTCATATTTGTGTTTCGCGGCGTGCCCGCAAACTTTCTCTGAACTTGAAGCATTGGCCGTCTCAGCGGAAGGAGTTAGATACGCCGATTCTTTGCGTGTCGCGAAAGAACCCCCGCCTTCCTTTAGTAATACTCGGCCTCCACCTCGCCGACCAGTCAATCCCCGTAAATGTTATGCTTGCGGGTCGCCTGACCATCTGCGCAACAAGTGTCCACTGATCAAGACAAGTGGGACAAGGAATGGAGCCGGGTCATCACAAGGCTGTTTTAAATGTGGGGCTTTCTCACATATCGCCAAGAATTGTCCCAATTCGAATAGCACCCCCTCCTGCTCAACTTCTGGTGCAAATTCCACCTATGCCAATAATAAAAAGTGACTAGTGGCTTCGGCTGAGTCGACTAATCCATCTTCCCGAGACTCAGCCCCGGGTAAACAGGTTGTAAATTCAGGGAACGAGCAATTTTCAAATTCATCTTTTGAAGGTCCCAAAGAGTGTCTTAGGATTGCGGCGGATACCCCTGCACCGGTCCCCTTTCTCAAAATTGAGTTAAATAACGAGCCTATAACAGCTCTCTTAGATTCAGGTAGTGTTTGTTCTATTATTTCGGCTGATTGGTATTCAAAATTGAAATCTGTTTGTAAGCTTCCTAACTATTGTTTGTCGGCGATCCAATACGTTTCGGCTAATTCCTCTCCATTAGAAATTCTCGGTTCCTTATATGTCAAAATTCGTATTTTTCTATTCACATGGAAAGTTAAATTGTTTGTGGCCAAGCATTTGTCTTGCCCCATTATATTGGGAGCGGACTTTATTTCTCACACTGGTCTTGTGCTCGATCTTCAGAGTAGGTCTTGCACTTTCAAATTTGCCTCTAATTGTAATATCCCTCTATTAAAGTGTAATTCTGCATCATGTTCTTCTATTTCGCCTACCCAGGATGAGATGTTGTTAGACCTTAGACATCTACCTGAGGAGCAGGCTGATAGTATTCGCAAATTGTGTCAGTCGTTTCCCGAGGTGTTCTCTGATACTCTTGGTGTTACTGACCTTATTGAATACAAAATTGAGGTCACGGATTCGATTCCTGTCCGTTTTCCACCTTATAGGCTATCTCCACCTAAAATGAAGGCTCTAAAAGAAATCATCGATCAGATGTTGAAGGACGGTATTATTAGGCCCTCTAAGTCAGCGTATTCTTCGCCTATTTTTTTAGTCCCGAAACCCCAAGGAGGCTTCAGGCCTGTCATTGATTACAGGGCTCTCAATCGGAAGGTGGTGTTACAATCTGTGCCCCTTCCCGACCTTCATTCTTGTTTTTCATGGTTTCGTAAGGCCAAGTTCTTTACTATCTTGGACTTGAATCAGGCCTATAATCAAATTCCCCTTGCCGAAGAGTCTAAACATCTTACAGCGTTTGCCACGGACTGGAATTTATACGAATACAACCGCGTGCCTTTCGGGCTCCCCACGGGAGCAGCTGTACTCACTAGGCTACTAGATAGGGTCTTCTCCGACATCAAATTTGAGTACTTATATCACTACTTGCACGATGTCGTCGTATTTTCAGAGACTTTTGAAGAACATCTAGATCATCTGCGAGAAGTTCTCGATCGCCTTCGTAAGGCTGGGTTAACTGTTAAGTTGTCCAAGGTTGCCTTTGCTAAGCCCTCTATGTCTTTCCTAGGGCATATTGTGTCACCGGATGGTGTAGCAGTCGATCATTCTAGAACACAGGCCATCCGTGATTTTAAACCTCCCAAGGACATTAGAGGTATCGCCAGGTTCATTGGTATGGTGAATTTCTTCAGGACGTTTATTCCTAACTTCGCTAATAGAGCGGCGCCCTTAAACCTTCTTCGTAGGAAAGGCATCAAATTCGAGTGGGGACCTTCTCAACAAGCCGCTTTTGAAGACCTTAAATTAGCTCTTTGTAATGCCCCTGTACTTGCTATGCCTGATTTCTCGAAGAAATTCATTGTCCAAACGGACGCGTCGTCGTCGGCGGTAGCTGCAGTCCTTCTTCAAGAGACTGAACTAGGGAGGCGACCCATCGCCTATGCATCTAGGACCTTGTCGGCTCAAGAAGCCAAGTACTCCATATATGAGCTCGAAGGTTTGGCAGTCTTATTCGCCTTAGAGAAGTTCCGTCTCTATCTGGAACATGTCAAATTCGACCTGGAGACAGATAATCAAGCCTTAAGCTGGGTCTTAGGTAGGCCACGTCGTACTGGTCGTATAGCCCGCTGGGCCATTCGTATTTCTGCCTTCCAGTTTGATGTTAGACATATCAGAGGTACCGAAAATGTTGTTGCTGATGGACTCAGCCGTATGTTTTCTAACGACGTCGAGACCCACGAACCGGTCGACAGTTCATCACCTTCCGAGTCCATACTATCTAAGGTTAATGCCATCCTAACAGATGCTCCCATGCTCTTTAGGGATATCGAAAAATACCAACGTGAAGATCCGACGCTGGCTCCGATAATGGAAACCCTTTCTTCTGGGGAACATGTTGTCCCTTATGTTCTGAGGAATGGTGTTCTATGTTGCCCTTCGAGGCATGATAAGATGATGAAAGTTGTTGTTCCAGCGGTTCTTGTACCTATGATCTTCAAGTATTATCATGAGACCCCATTAGGAGGGCATCTTGGTATCTTTAAAACTCGTGAAAAGATTCGTGAAATGTTCATCTGGAAAGGTATGGACGGTGAAATCCGTGAACTAGTAAAGGCTTGTAAATCCTGTTTGCTTAGTAAACCGACCATGTCCACCAAGGTAGGCCTCTTGTCTTCTCAGCAAGCGTCGCGCCCCATGGAACGCCTGTATATTGATTATGTAGGACCATTCCCCCAGTCAAAGGGTAATGCCAACAAGTTCATCCTTGTGTGTGTAGATGGTTTTACCAGATTTTCTTGGTTATTTCCGACTAAGCTGGCTACCGCTCAGTCTACCATTACTTGCTTAAATTCTATTTTTGCTTCTTTTGGTCCGTGCCAATATATTGTATCTGATAATGCTAAGGCTTTTACATCTAATTTATTTCGTAAATTCTGTTTTGACTTATCCATCTCTCATGTAACTACTTCTGCTTATTACCCTCAACCATCTCTGGCTGAACGGGTTAATCGTAATCTCAGGTCCGCACTTATTGCCTATCATCATGAAGATCATTCCAGGTGGGACACGTCCCTGCATTGGTTAGCTTTTGCTTTGAATTCGGCGGTTCATGAATCTCATAAGTTCACTCCAGCTTCCTTGATGTTCAAGTTTGTTCCCAACACGCCGCTCTCTAACCTTTGGTCTCTGAGTGACATTCTACCCGAGACAATAGATCCGGATAATATTAAAGATCTTTGGAAGAAGGCTAAAGCCAATCTTAAGGTATCTCATGAAAAGGTTAGGGAAAAGTATGATCGTGGACGGAGACCCACCACTTTGAAGGTAGGTGACCAGGTGATGGTCAAGAATTTTGTTCCCGCGGGCAAGCTTGCCCCCAGATTTCATGGGCCATGCATCATTCTCGATTTTCTTACGCCGGTTACCTTATTGTTAAGTAATCCAGCCACCGAGAGGATATTTAGGGTTCACCTGTCCCAGGTGAAACCGGTGTAAATTTTGTGTCAACTTGCTTCATATAATTCGATAGGAATATGAAGGTTATATTTTTTTTTTTGAGTTCCACTCTTAAGGCATTCTGCTCCTTCTATTTTATTTTATATGTAAGCATTTCTGTGAAACCTCCCCCGATTTGTTAAACTGCCATCCTGTCCTTGCCACGGCCATTACCACGCTCCCGTCTCCTGCTCCACTACACACAGTGGCTGGCTTAGATGAAATGCCATGGATATCTGCACGCCGCTGGCCCCTCAATCTCTCTACATGCCTGTGCCCTCAAAAGAAACATGATGGTCCAACACAATTCTGCCGCCTAGCTTTAATGTTTCAGTGCCCCCGCAGCCGCGCGGCGCCGTGCCGCAACTGGGTTTGAGGAAGGGCCCCCTCGGCCCCAGCGAGGACGACAATGTGCACGGCGAGCCGGTGCTCTCCTCCCGGCCTAGGCTGATGTGCGGCGCACGACTTGCTACTTGCCCGCAGCCTGTATATGTTCACCGCGGGCGCGGCGTGTTTCAACACCTCTGCTCCCCTCATAGTGCGGGCGAGCGGTATCTCAGGGTACTTGAGGGGTCCGAGCGGCCTCCTTTGGACGCAAGCTGCAACGGCCGGTCTGGCCATCCAACTTCATCAACCTCAACTACATGGACAGTTACGATAAGCAATGACTACATTCGGGAATTCAACAGCAATATTTGGTGAACATTGCAAAATTTTTCATCACTTTTAAGTATTAAAAGTTTACCCTCAGAATTCTACTTCTACAAACTTAAAAACTATTCTTCATCTGCAACAACAAAATTTTGAAACTAAATCAAACCAAATTAAGAAAATCTTATACATTTTTTTTGGCAATTAATCTCCATATCTACATCAAAACTTGGACCTTGTTTTCAAACAATTTCATGTGTCACCCCGGGAGGAACTTTTGGGGGGGGAGGTCTGTACCGGGCGGTACACCTCCACTCCGCTAATTTAAAATGTGCGCCAGTTGAAACTCCTCTGCTGGAGGAAGTCTGAACTTTATCTACGCTATTAATTCTCTACTTTCTCAGAAGATGTCACCACGTGGAAAATTTTGAGTTTTTGAACTGTGTCATTTTTGATGTGGTTTTGTTTCGCTTGAAGTAAGAAGTGTGAACTTTCTCTTCTAGAGGACACTACTGAAGATCAACAATAGTGCAACCTAGTGCGGAGTCAAAGAACTATTTTGTTGGAGAAATTTTTATTTCAAATGTTTGTTCTTTGCTAAATTTTTTTTCAGTCTTTGGTTAAGTTGGCAATATTAACCCCTTCTTGCCCCTTGTTTTAAATCTAGCCTATCCCGAATTTCTTGAATTAATTTTCCACCAATTATGTGTTTCTTCTTAGTATTGTGTAGGGGGTTTATTGATCTACCAATAAAATCATCGCGGGAGGGTGTTTTCATTCCCCTAACGCCTAGAACCTTCTGCGAGAGTATTTAAACTGCTGATTTTAGGGTCTCCGGGCCACTTCTGTTCCATCTTTCAGTGTATAAAGTACATAGCAGGAGGCGGGAAGCGCCTCTTTCCTCGGCAGCGGTCATCAATAAGGTAATGGCCGATTAATAAATTCTTTCTTTGCTAGCTCAGCAGTTTAACTCTCGGGGCGGGTGCGAAGCGTTCCTCCATGTAACCTTTTCCTAAAATGTAACGATCTTTTCTTCTATTCTCTTTTAAGCTGCATATTGGGATAGAGAGTGCTAACCCTCTCGAGCTCCCACTCACATTGTCTTGAGGTGAACTTATTTTCTCAACCTATTCTTCGTTAATGTAAAACAAATTGCTCTTTTCTAAAGTCACCTCGGTAGTATGGGATTAGCCCTTGCATTAGTGGCCTAGAGCCAGATTAGGTTTTTAAAAACAAGTGTATTGGGAGTGCAAGATCGCCTCCTCTCAAATTGTTATTTTAGAGGTCATGTAATTGCCCATTTTTATTTAATAGACCTCAGTAGGTTGGGTATTTTACCCCTGTGTCTATGTCCAGTGAGGACAACTTGAAGGTGGAGTTTGGTGTGGCCTGGGAGAGGCTTAAATTTTGAGAGCGAGTGGCTCTTTTGAAAATTGAGTGTTGTATGCCTCGTGGAGGCTTTTCTGTGTAATTTGGAGCAAGGGCTCCTAGGTATGAATGGGGTTTTCTGCCCCTCTGTTAAAACTCGTGTTTGGGGTAAAACTGAGCTGATTGCCCAAGCAGTGTAAAATTAGGGCGCGAAGCCCAATTCCTGTAAATATTGTAACTACCCTTTTTGATTTGCTACCTTGTACCTGCCATGCTTGTTATTTCTTTGTTTTTGAAAAGAAAATATAACCTTGTTAAATTTTAAATTAATTTTTCTTTCGTAGCTGGAGACCTATTCACACCCGCACCTTCTTTCACCTCTACCTACCACGGAAAACTCCGTAACAATTATTATTATTATTATTATTATTATTATTATTATTATTATTATTATTATTATTATTATTATTATTATTATTATTATTATTATGTCAGTATTATTATTATGTTATCTGCGATATTGTTACTATTATTGTAATTATCAGTTTTATTCAATTCAATTTTGCTATGCCTGTTGCTTGCAAGATTGTACTTAGATGTATGCATATATACGTATGTGTAGAATAACACTCAATACCTGTACAGTGAGAATTGTTGTATATATCAGAGATTGGATTTGACGTTGGTACATTGTGCAAGATTGGTGGCGATTCTGCCAAGTCATTGCCAAGTTATGGCTACGTCATTGTATTTATTTAGAATATGCGCTCAGAAAGTCGGCCGCCCCGGGCTATTTCACCACTGTGTGTAATATCCGTCGCGTAGGTGGGAGTATGTCATTGTTATTTCTGGAGATTACGTAGCTGTGTCAACCAACGTCTATAAAAGGTGGGTGCATATTGTAGCGTCAGTCATTAGTTATACGGATGCAGTACAGTGAAGAAGTCTACTAGATCAAGGGGCCTTAGTTGGTCAGTCAACGAGTGTGAACGAGAGATGGTGAAGACTCAGTGAGCCATTAATTATTGGTCATTGAGAGAGTGAGACCAAAAGGTTGGTCCGTCACTTAGTTGAAGACACGGACGCAAGGGCTTACCATGAAGTCAGAGAGGGCAACCCTGGACCTGCCAAGAGGTAATACCATATTGACTTACAAAGAAGTCAGATGATATGGGGAAGAAGCAGTCACAAGGATGTATCACCAAGTTAGGCGTGACACATCTACAGTAAACACCAGATCAATGGATTACGTCGTAATTACACTCAAAGTGTTGAAGGTACAGTCAAGTGAATCAGTGAGGGAAATATTTCGTATAAATTGTTAAATATCCGGTCAAGAAGAATTCAAATTCATGCCTAGTTTCTTTCAGTTGCAATGTCATAATTTCATATTTTCATCTGTTTTATCGCAACAAGACTCACTATTATTTAATATATTATTTAAAGAATATATATTGTTCTATCAAACGAATTCATAGTTTCATTTCATTGACAGTAAAATATCTTAACCTCAAAATTAATGGGGAAACCGAACGCCAATCTCCTTTTCCCAGAACTTATATGGTATGTTGTCAAAAGTAAGCTTATTACCCCACACCCTAGAGATAGTCAAGAGTCTCATTCTATAATTGCTGCACTGAGTGGCAGCTGGCGCCCTTCAAATAA
Organism: Anabrus simplex; assembly: GCF_040414725.1. NCBI lineage: Eukaryota > Metazoa > Arthropoda > Insecta > Orthoptera > Tettigoniidae > Anabrus > Anabrus simplex. Next base: position 312,346,122 of record NC_090269.1, on the reverse strand, counting down.
CGTATGTGTAAGTAAGCAGGTAACAAGTAAGCGTGAGTACAAGGTCCGACGAGTGTGTATTTTATTTAATGAATGTTAATTTTCATAATTTTCATATTAAATGCAGATTTATATAATATGTTTATAAATTTAGTCAGCGACTCAGGAACATGTTTACAGCAGAATGAGACAATAACTTCGCTGAAAAAAAAAAGCATTTTTCTTCTAAAACGTAGAAAGGTCGTGGTCGTGAGAGGTTCATTTCTTGTAGACAACAACACTCTATAACTGGTACCAATTTCAGCTGTTAAAACCTTCCCGTTTTCTCAATATCGCTGTGAATGACAGACATAATTAGGCATTTGAAATGAAATGGAATGGCGTATGGCTTTTAGTGCCGGGAGATCCCAGAACGGGCTCGGCTCGCCAGGTGCAGATCATTTGATTTGACGCCGGTAGGCGACCTGCGCGTCGTGATGAGGATGAAATGAGGATGAAGACAACACATACACCCAGCCCCCGTGCCAGGGAAATAAACCAATGATGGCTAAAATTCCCGACCCTGCCGGGAATCAAACCCGGGACCTCTGTGACCAAAGGACAGCACGCTAACCATTTAGCCATGGAGCCGGACATTAGGCATTATATATATATATATATATATATAGAGAGAGAGAGAGAGAGAGAGATATCATTTCTGAACTATCAGAACGGGGTATTGTAAATTAAAGTTTAATATGAAACTGCATATAATTATTTAAAACAATGCATACCTGAGTTTCCAGTAGTTAATAATGGAGTCTCGAAGTGGATGGTCAATAAGTCCGAGAGAATATGAAGCAGAAAATGTTATGCTTTCATATTTTCGCCTCTGATTATAGATGCTCCAGTTAAGAAAAGTGTTGTATATTCCTTACCTAAGTGTGGTTATTCTCGAACTGAATATCATATAACTTAATCGAAGGGGCCTACGACAAATGCATTGATAAGGATAGAACGTAAAAGAATGCGTATACATGTACGTGTAAATAAACAAATCGTTGATGCATCCTGACTACAAATGTACTTTAACCATGTTATTTGGCACTTTCTTCGACTTTTAAAATAAAGGTCTACGGCTTCATTTTAAATAGTGGTGTTCGCGTTCGTAATATACAGTATATCAAACACACCTAGTCAGGGAAGGTAGTGAGTTTCTCAAATAATATAAAAACACGAGTGGCAACATTTCATCTAAACAACCAACCGTATGGGATAAAATAAAAGAGATGAACAGATCTGTTTATGAAAAAGCTTAAAATCCAAACACAATCAGCTAGTTGGTCCTCTGAAAGAGTGGCGGAGATTAGCTTCTGGGGAACATTATACGTTACTGTGCATCCAACTAGTCCTTGCATTCTGATGTTTATTTTTGTATTAAACTGTGAATCTTCTTAAGCATCCATAGGTCATCGCTTATTTGCTGAATGGCTCCTTGAATTTTGTGCAGTGACATCCTAAGTACGTTAATAGCATAAGAGCACACTATGCATGTTTTTTTATTATTCCATTTCAAAATTCGCAAAAATTAAATAAAAATAAAAACAAAATAAAAATTTATTCAATTAAGTTAAAAATTAAATCTGGTGATTTTGGAGGCCACCTTACAGTCTAACGACATACCGAATCTCATCTGAAGATAAATAATAAGTTTTGCTCTATCATATAGCCAACACTAGGGAAAATAGATTCAATAAGGCCCTTGATCATCCTGAGGATATATGGCCCATGCTTGCTGCACCGCAAGGGTGAGTTCGTCTTAACCGGAGGCTCCGGATTCAATTCCCGGCCAGGTCAAGAATTTTTACCTGGATCTAAGGGTTGGATCGAAGTCCACTCAGCATACGTGATTACAATTGAGGAGCTATCTGACGGTGAGATGACAGCCCCGGTCTAAGAAGCCATGAATAACGGTCGAGGGGATTCATCGTGATGACCACATGACACTTTATAATCTGCAGGCCTTCAGGCTGAGCAGCGGTCGCTTGATATGTCATATACCGTCGGGGCTGTTGTGCCATGGAGTTTGGTTCGGTTTATGACTTATTTCACTGCTTGCTGTATTGTTAACTAGGGAACTCTTTGAATCGGACAGCACACTGTAGATTGCAATGAAACTTGGTAGATGATCAGTTACGATATCATAAAGTTAATACGTCTGTCGCCATTTGCCAGAGCAAACTGTAGACAGACAGACCACGCGTCTCAACGGATGTGTGGGCGGAGCCCAGATCCTTTGAGCGAATTTAGCCCATCGACCTTTCGGTCTTGAATGCTGCTTTCGACAATTAGAATACGGACAGGATGGTTGAATGGGGTGGTGGTACCTTGAGAGAAAATCGAACCGATCAGAATGTGACCTGCACCCCAGAGGGGTAGGAAAAGTGGCCCTGGGTCTCTGGTGGCAGAGTCCAAGAGGATCATTGTTGCCCAATGTTGGGGATGGGTTTGGTTGTTCATGACTGCACAAGGCTTGTGTGATGGAAATAAAGACGTTGGTCACCAATCCAATTGGTGACCAAGACCAATGTTGCTTAACTAGCGGTGGAGATATGGAGCTGTAAAGCTTTCAGAAGAGAAGGGAGGTGAAGAGAGTTGTCGAGGCAATGTATTAGGCCGGGAATGACAGGGCAAATGCCGGGATGGTGGATTTCTTGGCGGTTTCTTTCTTGGGGGGATTGGTGGATAATGAGCTGTTTATCTGGCATGGCAGGAGGTAAAAGAATGACTTGGGGGATAGTAGGGTTAGTATTAGTCTGAGAAGTGAGGAGGAGTCCAGACTGAGTTGTTGGGGAGGGGGAGTGGAAGGAAAACTGCTGTTGAGGGGTGGGATGCTGAGGTTTGAGAGTGGGAAAGGTTGGTAGTGGGAGTAGAGGTGCTTGGCTTGCTTGTATTGTGCTCTGATTGCCTGTTTAATGAATGGGCAGCCGGGAAACGAAGCGGCGTGGCTACCGTCGCAGTTGGCGCACTTTGCCTGGTCCGTAGGTACCGTTCAGTCGGAGTGGCGGTGAGCATCACCACACCTGTTGCAGCGGGTGACATCCTTGCAGGTGGCAGCGGTGTGGTTCAATTTTAGGCAATTGTAGCATTGGATTACAAGTGAGGGGTGTGGGTGGATGTGAGATCACAGAGTCTCTGTCTTATTTATGGCTGTGGCAGTGGAAAACTGCTTCACTCCTCGTCACGTCGTTAAAAGTGACGTCATAATATCGAATTCCTTCTCTTTCTTTAATAGTACTAATCTTAACATTTTTTGGAATATAGAGAACTCCGTCTACGAGCTTCCCCTTCCCAATTCATATGCCCACACATTTGTTGGCATTTATCTGTAAACCGATTTTCTGGAACAACGTGATAGCAATGCGTGTCAACTCAAGAGCTGCTTCCTTATCTTTGCCAACGATGACTGTCATCGGCGAAACCCATATTACTAAGAGGGAGAAATTCTTCAGAAAATTGTTTGCCATATGTTTGTAGTAGGTTTTCTTCTGTAATCTCATCAAAAATGAAATCTGTAACCACGTTATACAATAATGGCGATAATGGTGCTCCCTGTATAAGGTCTCTTAACAAGTGAATTAGTTTCGTTTTACCCTTAATAGTTTCGATCTTTGTTGTATTGTCCGTCTTTAGATTGATGCTTAGTTCCTTCAGTTTGGATTGAAGTGGCTCAACAGCTAGTGTTAGATATAGGTGCCGATGTCCGATGTTGTCGAAGGCTTTTGATATGTCTACAAAAATGTTACGGTATCATATTTCTTATCTGTCTTTGCTGTCTAGAGGCGTCTTATGAGAATGGAAGTATTTATAAGGCACCCTGCCTAGTCGGTTAAGGCCTCTTTGGTGTTCGCTTAAAGTTACAAAGGCGCGCAAATGCTGATCTAATACCCTTTCAATAACACGTCTAATTACCGAACAGATCGTTACCGGTCTCCAGTTTGACAGACGTTCAACATCGCCTTTCTTATGTATCAACATGTTTATTGGACTCTTTAGACACTGGAGTATTTTGCCTGTTGAAAGCATTCGAGCCGCAATGATTGCTATGATTTCGCAAACCCTGTCGTCCCTAATGACTCGAACTAAGACACGGTCAGGACCAGGAGCGGTATCTACTGCAATTCGACGTGTTGCTACGAAAATTTCTTCTTTCATGATTCTGGGACTGTACGTTTCATCTAGCTCCACACGGTCTACGTCACTGATTTTGGAGCAGTAAGCATGCCTTATATTGGAATTTCCAATGGAAAATAAATTAGAGTAAGTAGCAAATATTTTGGAAATATTGACATTGCAAGATTAAGATTTTGGATTCAGTACCCTATGCACGGCTTTTCTTCGTCGATTGTAGAACTGAAACTGAGTGAGCTGATATCATATTTACATTTTATTTCTTGGTGTTCTCAGTTGGTCGCATGTATTTGATTCGAGGACTTAATGTCCGAGACGTTGGTTTCTCCTAGCTTCGTAATATTGTGTAGCAGGGTGTTTTGGACCAGGTAAGACATGGATAGAGTTAGTCAGAAATTCTGACAACTCTCACACGAGTGTGTCGAACTGAGAATCGTTTTCACTGGAGAACTGAGTAAATTTGTTCTTCCATTCCTTTAAATCTGACTGGAAAGTAGTCTCCTGTTGAACAGGATATTGATGCTCAATGGGAATAATATCATTTTCTGACCGAGATACGCGTTGACTGAAGTTGGTTAACAAGGTAGTTCGGTCTATTTGTGGATGAGAGCGACTAATGTGTATGTTTACGCCTCTTGCTCCTTGAAAATATCCACCTCAGTAAGGGGATTGGGTTCTTCGTGATCTTCCGACCTGTTCACAGTCACCTCGTTCTGTTCATCCTGTACATCTTCACTTTCTGTCTCAGAGTCCAAATATTTATATTGTGGTTTAAAATTTCCGCCAAACGAAGACAATATTCCCGTGGAGCCTGTGGACGTAGTAGATCGTTCCGTGAGGGCGTAGTACTTATTCTCTTTTTGGCTCAACCTATCTTTATGCTTCTTCCCCACATGGACAAGCAAGCCTTCCTGAGAAAAGGTTATATCACAGTTAAGGCATTTATTTCTTGTCACTAAATCGGTCTCCATTCTGAATAAGGACGGTGGTTAAGAGGAGTGCCAAAGTTTAATGATATGACAATTCATGGCAGAGTACCATAGCGACCCAATAACAGCTAACATCTAGCGCCTAGCGATTACGGCGGAAGTATTACCAACTAACGGAGAGGTCAGACTGCACTCTTGCAAAGAGTGTGTTGACTAAGTACCATATTCTCGCGGCCCCTTTCATCAGCCTCTATTGGTAGTTACTTTAGTTAAACCATTGCCCTCTACTATCAATGCAGCAATATGAAGATGTGGGCCTAGTTCCCATTTTTATCACTGAGCGCTGTTTCGCTGGCATTATAACACGATTATTCATTACAACACGCGTTAAGTGTTTTGTATATTTCTGTTCAAATATATAGCCAATCACTCAAGCAACATATTCGAATCCCTCCATACACCTTAATAAAGAAATTCAGTGAAGAACCTTACCTCTCCGCGGCGGAAAAACCGTACAAAATAATGTTAACGGTAGGTAAGTAAATGCTGTAGAAAACAAATAATTTTACACACGTTTCTGTTTTAAGTGTTTCGCGTTCTCGCGTTCAAATTTTTCAAAGATCTCTGTTATTTATGTGGCTATGTTAATTGAAAATACCGGAATAGCATACTCGCAAATAACATCACTCAATAACTATGAATGTCCGATTTCAGGACAACTGATGTGAGGAAAATCACGCAACACAGGCATTAAATAGTCACTCATAGACGCAATAGGATTTCTATGAACAAATAGTTGTGCTTTCGATACAAAATCGTTAATAACTTTCAATATCCACAGTGGAAAATCAGATGGGTACTGCAGCTTGTTGTTTTAATCTCTTTTATAAATCAAGTCCGTTAGCACTGTTGAACACCTTGGTCTTGTCAAAAGAATCAAGCATCTTGTCCGGCTGCAATGTTGCTACATTTGTGCTACTGACACGTATGTCGAATCATTTTTTATCGATAACTTGTATTTGACAGTGGTACCTGCATTAAAAAATCGTGCATATCTATATACGAATGGTCTTTTAAATATTCTACGGCTGTTATTACTTCAGGCGCGAAATTATATGTCGCGGGCCGCACATTCATTTTCTTAAACTTAGACGGCTCGATGTTTTTGCATGTAAGAAAAATGAACCGGTTTCACAGTTTCATTTGATTGCATCTGATACAGTTTCTTGATAAAATCACCATTTATATCCTGGGAACCATCAGACATAGACTTTTTTGTAAAGAATTTCTGACTTTTCAGAATGTGCCATTTGTCGAAAGCAAGAAGAGGCACTTCACCGTCAACAGGACGACAGATATTCGGATTAATGTGTTTTGAAGGAGACATTCTTCTTATCCTGCTAACATTAGTCTTATGATTGTTACTCACAATGCGCAACACGAAAAAACCGCAAGCTTCGAGTTCCTTCAATGTTTTGAGTGTTAAAATAGGTAGCTCTGTACCTAAAAGCCTCTTAACACATTGCTGTCCGGCCCATCTGACGTATAACTGGCCCCTGTGGCCGGAAGGTTTTGGCAGAGACATGCAGTTATTGCAGGGTATCATAATTTAATAATATTGGGTTCATTCACAGTTATATCTGTCCACTTTAAAGTTTTTGGTGAGATTTTATATTTCGGTTCATTCTGGTATTGATATCTGTTTGATTCCTCCACCATATACGCCAACAAATCATTACAAATGAACAACTTGATATCACAACCTATATTTTCAGGTTCAGTCGGCGAAATTTTAACGCCAGACGTCCACGAGAAAGACTCCAAAAACAGTATAATATCCTGTTAGGCCACTCACTGCCAGAAATAGGGAGAATATTTTCAACCGTACTTACATCTAGACCATCTTTGCTATCTGAAGCATCAGGTCATTGCTCACATGGTGCAATAAACGTGTCATTCAACGCATCACTTCCACATAAATGCATGACACTAGCACTAGAATTATCATTAGACAATTCATCTTCACTCTCCTCACAATCACGGGAAACATACGGCAAATTATCAGCGTATAATTCATGTATAATATCACCAGGAGTCAGTCCCCTGTTTTTGTTTACCGGGGCTGCCATTTTTGTTTACTAGCATTGATGGATACACGGAAGATATTCGAAGGCAAAAACAAATGCAACTGACGCACTAAAACGGGAAAAACTAGTACTAAAAGAAGCGTAATTTTTCTACCATTTAGGCACATCAACGATAATCTCCAAATAGTTCCTCAATAACCGTTAGATGGCATCAGAAGACAGACATGCCCCGTGCTTGGAAACACGTATTGATACGTGAGCGGACAGCATTGTGTTAAAGAAGAAAAATGCTGCTGTAACCTTTATTTTGCAGTCACAGCAGAAATTGTAAAACAGAAAAGGTTATTGACTAGGATAATATTCCATTTCTACTTTCGCTTGCATGGCAGTCATCTTGAGTAGTTTTTATTCGCTTTCTGTTGAAAGAAGGTGTCGAGTTTCTTGTCATGTAACATCTGCTGTTCGATGGACTACCAACAATCACAATCTCTCTGCTTCATTTAGGCACTGACTTCCTGCTAAGAGGCGCTCCTTTACTAAGAGTGTTATTCCAGTCTCGCAGTTTACATCTCCTACGTAGCGTGAAAGTGTGGATTTATTCGGTGTGGCAAACATATCGTTTCGATGACCTTGAATTGAAATTCAGCTAGAAGTCCTTTCTTGAAATAATATTTAGCCATCTATGACGTTGTTGCTCGTTGAGAGGAAATTCATGAAACGAAATCTACTTCCCGATCTGTTTTTCATCTTACATTAAGGCACACAGCAGTAAACAATAGTATGCACATAAACATTAAACGGTTCACGACCAAAGAAACAAGCCAAATAAGGTAAACACAGGCTCAAACTACACCAGCACTCTTACCAATGATCGCTGAGCGTGTCTCGTCAAGCAGACTAATGCCAGCTTCTCAGTGCTCCAAGCGCCTGAACTGGTAACTACGCCGTGTTCGACATAATATGTGACCGGGCGAATGAGAAGGCGTATTAGCGTAGTCATAGTGGAGGGCGATGGTTAAACGTAGTATAATGCTTGCGCTATTTTCAGTGGATGGTTTGGTTCGTAATATTAAAGTCTTTGGTTTGCTTGGTGACACGCAATCTATGACTGACAAAACAAGATCGATTAAAATATCTACTACCAGGCGAGTTGGCCGTGCGCGTAGAGGCGCGCGGCTGTGAGCTTGCATCCGGGAGATAGTAGGTTCGAATCCCACTATCGGCAGCCCTGAAGATGGTTTTCCGTGGTTTCCCATTTTCACACCAGGAAAATGCTGGGGCTGTACCTTAATTAAGGCCACGGCCGCTTCCTTCCAACTCCTAGACCTTTCCTATCCCATCGTCGCCATAAGACCTATCTGTGTCGGTGCGACGTAAAGCCCCTAGCAAAAAAAAATTCTACCATCGTTGGTACCAAATCTATTACAACCAAGTACAATAACACAAAAAGAGCCACAATTCCGTCGGATAACATCAGTGCACTATTAAAACGCACGAATAAAAAGCACAAATTAACAACGACGCCTTAGAAACCGACCTGGCACTTATTTCTTACAGCGCAATATCAGAGCACATCATCCGCAGAGCCATCTCGCGCATTAAACACATTTAATACTATTATACAAAAAGTTTACGGCATTGGTTTGCCTTCTTTTGGGTCCTTATTTATTTCAATCTTTTGCTGTGGTCTTATTTTCTCTCTTTGGTGCAAGCTGCTTCTGTCGTTTTCCACGGTTTGCCCTCTTGGCCAATTTCCCCTTTGTAAATTTTGGATCTAAAGATCTTCTTGCGTGACTCCTACCACTTGAAGGTCTATTTTTGATTTCGGCGATTCATATTTAAAAGAAAAGAAAAGGCAGAAGCGAAGTCATATCCGCACAGGCCATGGCGGTCCTTGGAGAGGTATAGGGTAACCTTGGTACGAGGTGGGGTCGAGTGGTTAGCTCTACGCCCGGCCGCCTTTGCCCCAGGAATTAACCTAGTTCTCATTTTTAGTGTAAGCTGAATAAACCTAAGGATCATGTGCTACTCCAGAAGTGGAAATCTCGTTTCTTAATTTTTCGACTTCCTGACGGCGAATTGAACCCACGCCCTTTCGGGTGAATCTTTTGATATGTAGGCCTACATAAAATTTTAACCTGCGTGTTTTAATGTTACTGAGAATGTCTACTTATTGTTTAATATCCTGTTTGTTCCTGAGGCTGTATTGTAGACCTTGAGTTTTCCTTATGGTTTTTCGTTCCTTTCCCTCTAAGTTATTATTATTATTATTATTATTATTATTATTATTGTTGTTGTTGTTGTTGTATCGGGAGGTACACCTCTATGCCGCACATTTAAATCTTGCTCCTAAAAGAACTCCTCTTCTGGGGGAACCGTGAACTTGAAACTAGACCTACTTAAACCTTTACTCAGAAGATGTCACTACAGAAATCTGAAGAAATTTTGTTATCGTGAAGTTTCCTGTACTGTGTGAATTTCAATTTTTTTTCTTGCCCTTCATCAAGAAGTTTGGACTTTCTTCAATAGATGTCACTGCTAAAAGCTTTGATCATGCACCTTGGTGCGAAGTGAAAGAAGTTTTGTATTCATAATATTTTTTTACTAAATGATGTTCATTTATTTTTGGGTTGGCAATATTTATCTTTCCTTTCCGCCAGTTTTGAATCTAGCCAATCCCAAATTTCTGTAATTAATTTTCCTCCTATCACAGGCTTCTTCTCCGATTCTGTGTGTCAATTTTGAACTCAACCAATAAAATTCTGTGGGTGTGTCTTGATTATCCATGAAAGGTCTCGAACTTTCCCCGAGGGTTTATAAACTGCAGATTTTCTCGTCTCTTGGCCATTTTGATCGTCATCTAACTGTGTGCGTCAAGCAGGAGGCGGCAGGCGCCTCTTTCATCAGGCAGCAGTTCTTCAGCAAGGTAATGGCCATCTAACATCTTTCTTTTTTGCTAGCTCCCCAGTTTAACCCTAGGGAAAGGTCCGAATCATTAACTATGTAACCTTCTTTCCAAAAAATGTAATTCTCTGCCGGCTTATGTAATTAATTCATAAAATCTTTAACTGTACATCGGGGATAGAGAGTGATGTACCCTCTCGAGCTCCCCTTCATCTTTGTTTGAGGTGACTACGTTTAATAATGTTATTTGTTTTACGTCCCACTAACTACTTTTACGGTCTTCGGAAGTGACTACGTTTATTGCTATTTTTCATTCTGTAACGTGGTAAATTACTTTATTATACGAGTCACCTCCATAGTTTGGGAATAGCCCCTGTTTCATCGGCCTAGTGCCCCTTAGGTTTTAAGAATGAATATCTAGGAGTGCAAGTACACGCCTCCATTCAATTTGTGTTTCGGGCCATTTACTTAACCTGTTTCTTTCCGCAACGGCTCAATAGTTTGGGTACAAGATACCCCTGTTTCAGATTGGTAAATAGTGCCGTGTAAGGCCTATGATTAGTAGATTTTCATGTAATGTTGCCTTGAGTATGCTTGGGGGAACTGAGAGCACGTTACCTCTTTTCAAGTGTTGTAATAGTGCCTCTGGAAGGCTTGATATTGTGTGTTGGGAGCAAGCGCTCCACGTACGGAGGGATTTCTGCCCTTGTGTAAATTTTGTTTTGGTAAATTTGAGCTAGGAGCTCGAAAAATTGTAAAACTAGGGGCTTGTATCCCAAGAGAGTTAATGTGATGTAATCTTGGATTTTTCTATTTTTGTCATTGTTATCTCACTAAGTGAGAATTTGTTAACTTGTTTCCTTTAAAAAATATAACCTTCCATTTCAGTTTTAAATTCTTTCTTGACATTGTAGTTAGACCCATTCACCCCGGCACCTTCTTTCACCTCTGCGTTCCACGGGTAACCTCGGAACAATTATTATTATTATTATTATTATTATTATTATTATTATTATTATTATTATTATTATTATTATTATTATTATTGAAGTATGTATTAGGTTGAAAAACTGCAATTTTCAAATTTTGTAAACATGCTCATTTCACACCTTCCGACTCAATTTCAACCATACGGGAGTGTCATAGCCGAGTGTTATCGTAACTGGCTTCTCGCTAACACGACCGCAGTTTGAATCCTGGCCAATATATGTAGGAGTTTTGAAATGAAAAGTCAGATTCCACGTAAAACAGGAGATTCCATGACTATGATTACAATATCAACAGTCACGTAAAACTAGAAGCTTGCTTTATGTAATGCCTCTTCCTGTGAGAATCGCGTCGATTTATTGATACTGTCAGTCGTTTCATTCATTCTATGATGTGACATTTACAATTACAATAATTTCACTGTAAAATATAATTAATTACCATTTGCCCACATCATTGATGGAAATTTAAAATATCACATAACATATACCAACAAAAAGTTGTTTTCAACAGTAATATGATATTCAATTTGATAAATAAATCACTGACAATTATTTTTGTCTTTTCAGGAAAATGCCCCAGTCGTCGACGATGAAATTTAATTTTTTCGCTTCTCCACTGTTTCAAGAAGATTGAATCTATATTGACATAAGTTGCTGATCAAATTAATGACTCATACGCGTATGGCGAATCTATATTGACATAAGTTGCGGATCAAATTAATGACTCATACGCGTATGGCGAAGAAGAGTGCGAATATCTGCTGCGATGGAAGACAATGCCTCATTAGTTGAACGCCAGACATGCTGAAGCAGACCATCTGTTAACTGAAGAGTCTGAAATGAGGAACAATATCAAACAAACCCCGTCTATCTAATAAGAACTGGAATCAATAATAGTCGATACTAATCTTTTCCAGTCAAATCCGATATTATTTTATTACTGGAATAGGTGACTGACATTCTAGCAATCACAGAGAATGTTTTAAATTGAAGGTCTGATTCTCGTGCCACTTCAATAATAATCAGAAGTAAGGAATGCGTTATCTTGAAAGCTATTTGCTTAAGGGCGTACAAATAATGATATCATATGAAGTGCGGATCATATCCATCTGCCTTATGAAAACGTAAATTGGAAAATGCAGTACTGAATGTTATTGAACATTACTTCATTACAGCTCCTAGCGGAAGTTAATTGACCTTACAGGAAGTAAGTAAGTAAACCTGTTTACATTAGAGCCGGTCGTTGGCATCCTGTTCTAAGTATTTTGTCCATTTTCATGGTATAGTGCTATCTTTGTTGACTTCCGCGCATCAGTTCGATTCGACCCGAATATTTTACATGGAATGATTGTCTGGGACTCGTGACGGAAATTACACAAATCTCTTCTCATATTAAACTCCACTATCGTCACCATCATCTTAAACAATCGAATGGGGCAAAATACACTGTGGTTGGGGGACGTAGAGGAAGAATACACCCACGATATCCCCTGCCTGTCGTAAGAGACGACTGAAAGGGGCGACCAAGGGATGATCCAGTTACTACCACGAGACTACTTGTAATTAGTACCATCACGCAGGGAACACCGTGGGTCTCAGTTACTTGCGCGTAGTACCACTATGTTAGGTACCCAATAGGTTTGTGATTAGTAGCGACAGTGTGTGAATCAGGAGGTGGGTCCTACAGTACCTGCGATTCGTACGCCTATATCAGCGACACCATGGGATTAGCGACACCATGGTCTGCCTTACCTATGCTCAGTTCCCACTGTGTGAGGAATTCCACAGGATAGTACGGGTCCCTGTGGTTAGTCCACTTCTGTGAGGAACGCCATAGGATTGTGTTGCCTTTATAGGCTTGCGTTGCCTGTAAATAGCGCCGCAATATGCGAAACACCATAGGTCTGTGTTACATGTGCGCATTACACTACCTGTACCATAATGTGTGGAATACCGCGAGTCTACGCTACTTTTGATTAGTACCGCAACATTACACATAGCATGGTTCTACTTTCCTAGCGATAAATACCATTATGAGGGGCCGATGACCTGGATTTTGGACCCGTTTCGACTCTAAGCATACAGTAATCGATTCCGCATCGTGCTATAGAAGTAGTCCCTTGGTCAGTAATACTATTGTTTTGTGCCCGCTTCTGTGCATGTGAGGCACTGTGGGTCGGATCCACTGATCGTTTTAAATTCATATCCGTCCATCCAATCATTCTTCGTCCTCACGCTTTGAATTCTGGTCAGTGGAGGATTTTGGACTTTTTAAGTTGTCATTTCATTTTGTCTCATTTCGTACCATTACGGGCCGATGACCTCGATGTTAGGCCCCTTTAAACAACAGACATTAATCAATAAATTTCTGATATTTTTCATTTCTATTACTGATTATACATCTCAAACTGTTACTGAACCTTCGCACTTCGACGAATATTATGATTTCTAAGTGACCCTGATAAAGCACTGAATATGTCATATTCGTAACTTTGTGTAGCTATTTCAACTCCACTATTCACTTTTGATCTGTGACAAAGTAAATAATACTGCATGTTTATATATTTGCCATAGATGTTGACGATTTTAAAGTGGTGGTGGTGGCGATTATTGTTTTAAGAGGAAGTACATCTGGGCAACCATCCTCTATATAACACTAAACAGAGAGAAAATATGGAAGGGGTCCGACACTTCGAAAAATGAAGGTATCAGCCAGAGGAAGATAAGGGCCACGATGAGCATGATAATGAAGGATTCCCTAGCCCTCGCAAACCTAATAGCGTCGGGGTTGGAAAAGAACAAGAGTTCACCAAGAGAGGTCGGATAGGATAGGTGAAAGTGAGGAGCCTGGCACAAGTAAGTGGAAACAATGCCAGGACTCAGCTAAAGGCCCCGTGGTCGCCAACCCACGCTCCAAAATTCAGAGCCCCTGGGGCCCCTTTTAGTCGCCTCTTACGACAGGCAGGGGATACCGTCGGTGTTATTCTACCGCCCCACCCACAGGGGGATTACGGTTATAAAGGTCTTGCTGAAAATTTATCAATATGTAACATTCGATATTTTGTTATAAATAAGGTAGTTAACCACCTGGCGATCCTCAGTGAAAACTAGCGAACGTGTCATTGAATTTCTAGGAAATTGTACCTGTCAATGAGTCTTGTTTCCGAAATCTCTACGTTGAGTATTTAGGGAATTGTTTTTTGCAAGTACTCTAAGAAATCATATATCTAGCATCACAGGCAAGTTTTGGACAATATTCGGCTCACGAGTACTGCTTGGCATACAGCTGCACGTCCATTCTGCCACATAACCCTAGACTCTTGCACTCATGTATATCTTCGTGCTGCACTCCAGCGACCCTACACCGGACCCCACGAAGTGCTGCGACGTTGCATCAAAACGTTCGACATTGTCATTAGTGGTAGAAGATCGACAGTCTCTCGCAATCTCCTGCAACCTGCTTTCGTGGTCGAACAGCGTACATCAACTGCCACCACGCAATCACTAGCTCAAGGCTAGGGGCATCAGCCCAAGTACAGACGTGCACATTAATGGTGTCCCAACATAAACAATCAACACTGCCCCACTCCAGTACTGAAAAGAAGGGGTGATAGTGGAGGGGTAGTGTTGAAGGCCAATCCAGTACAAAACATGGGCGAAGGGAGTGAAGGGGTAGTGTTGAAGGCACAATGACTCACCTTCTCGCTTAACGCATTGCTGCATGGACTGCATGCAGACAGCCCGCTACAAGACTTCGTTGTGATCGAAATGGGCACAGTGGCGGATGTATTGGGAAGTACAGGATTAGGTTACCTACTCGTCCGGCCCCGCGGTGTACGGTGCAACGCGTCCGGCTGCCCCGGGTTCGATTCCCGGCCGGGTCAGGGGGTTTTAATTGTAAATGATTATATCCCTGGCCTGCGGACGGCGTGTTTGTGTCGTCCTTAACGTTTCTCACATTCAACATTCAACACTTGCGCAATTCCAATTACATGCAGGTTCATATATTGTGCAAGTAGGGGCAAAAGAACTCTATAGGTCGACGCCCTGAAGAAATAGCATTTTAACATAAAAATTGAAAAGTATTACAGTATTAAGAGGTAAAGGATGTTTTAAACCGAAAAGTATTTTATACTAGTTAGGAATATTTTTTAGCTGCGTTATATCGGGTCTACCAATCCTTTTTCACCTCGTTCTTGCCATATTTCTATACATCTCCAAACTGTCTTAAGACTGCATGGTATTGCTTGTGCTATTGCTTGGGGGACCATGTGAGCCTCCCACATGCCAATAATACGTCCTCGATTCACCTGTGATAGGATAGGAGCCATCTTATTACAATGTTACAGTATAACGCCGGAATACACACACTGTGTATTCAGCACTACCTGTTCACTCCCTTCCCCTCCTTTCAGTACTGGAGTGGCCTTGAACACTATCCCCTTACTCTCTCCCCTCCTTTTCAGTACTGGAGTGGGGCAGTGCTGATTGTTTATGTCGGGACACCATTAATGTGCGTGTGTGTACCTTCGTCATCCTTAGTTCCAGAAAATAAACCACACGAAAACGCCATTAAACGTAGTGGGCATCAAGTCAATTTCTTTAAAGTCTTTGATGACTTTGTTTCAAGATAACGGGAGGAGTAATGTAGTGACCAGTAGCGGAGACTGGGGGGGGGGGGAGCGACTTCCTCCACTTTGTGCAGAAAACCTTACATTTTTATTCCTTTTTAGCCAGCTGAAAGTAGGAATTAAAAAATAGCAATTTCTACAAGCCGTGCTGTCTTTTCAGATAAATCTTTCGTTTAATTTCTTTAATTATTAACAAAATTATTACTGAAAATACGCACAAATTATCGTTCGTCGCGG
This sequence comes from Anabrus simplex, assembly GCF_040414725.1. NCBI lineage: Eukaryota > Metazoa > Arthropoda > Insecta > Orthoptera > Tettigoniidae > Anabrus > Anabrus simplex. The sequence continues at coordinate 312,330,196 of NC_090269.1, read as the reverse complement.
CTAATCGATCTGCATAGCACCACAGTCTAATACATATTAGACTGTGATAGCAGCACAGCAAGTAGCAGAGACTCGCGCAGCAGCGTGCGTGCAGTATGCGCTGTGGCGAAGCGTTTTGCCAAGGTCATAGACACTGAGGTATGATTCACCCGCTTGCCGCGCGCATTCGTCAGTCTGGCAGTCTCTTTAGTGTCTGTTAGTTTCTTAGTGTGTAGTCAAATGCTAAATTATTATTAATTGTGTAATCACGCCGTAAGTATATTTAATAGTGATATATGTGTAATATTGTTCCTTTGGTGAAAGTTTTCTTATATAGTATTGAATCAAAATCTCAAGAAACTGTGATTATCGCACTTAAGTTGATAAACTATCAACCATAACCTCTCTGTCGAAATTCGCTCGGAGAGCATCGGAAACTTAAAATTTTCTAGCCTTTTTTTGTTTTTTTAAATTTCAGTTTTGATGTATATACCCCCTCCCCCTCCCGTAAAACCCGGTTGATTTTTGTTGTCTGTAAACTTTTGCCCCCCCCCCCCGACTTCTAATACCCAATCGGCACTACTGCCCAGACCTACAGTTTTTAGTGTCGGTAAGAGCTCGAACATCTGGTCGGCGGATGCAGGGTGAGTCTTGGTCCACATGTGGTCCGACAGCTCTGCACTCCGACCGGCCAACTGAGCAGAAGAGGGATGACCTCTGTATATGGGAGACGGAGAGGGGCTGGTCCCCCACCTTCGTCTGTCCTGAGAATGGCTTTCCATGGTTTTCCATTCTCCTGCACTAAGGCGAATGCTGAGACAGTTCCTAGTATAGGCCACGAACGCCAACTCCCTCACTTTCTCCGAGCATCTCCTTCACCGTAACACATCTCCTGACCTGACAGACGGCGTCACCGTCTAAGAGGTCCACCTCCTCCTTCAAGGAAGGTATGAAAACATGTTAGTAGTAGTCGAACATCTTGGAACGCGACATCATGACCTGTTGAGAGGGCGTGCTCAACTATTGCTGATTTGTCTGGCTGGTTGAGACGGATATTATGTTGGTCTTCCTTAATACGAATACGAATGGAACCGGCATGTTTGGCCAATATATACCTTGCTGTAAGTACAGGAAATTTTATATACCCCAGGGTGTATTTTGTATGGCTTATTACTGAGAGTGTTGCAGCCTTTGTAAGGTAGACCCTTCAGCGATAACGGACACCATCTCTTATAAGTACAACGAACCTTCAAAAATAAGGAAACAAGATCTTGCACGGAGAAACTTTATTTTACAGGTAAATAAAATAATACATAGCTGTAGAACACTGATACACATAACTGTTCAACATACTCACTCTTCTTATCCAAGCACTTCTTCCTCTACACCAAGACATCGATGGTGGCAAGAAAGAAATCTGCTTCCAGTCTCTGAAGCCACGCCATTGCTTACCATCCTGCCGCTTCATCAACGATCCGAAGAGATGGAAATCACTGGAGGCCTGGTCGGATGGTCATCGCTCAGCCCAGCTCGACAAAGTTTGCCTCTTTCTAGGTGAGATAAAGAGAATAGAGCTGTGTTAGTATGTGTCTCCGCCCCGCCTCACAGCCCGTGGTGACCTACCTGTTTGGACAAATGACCGACAAGCGAGTACTAACGCAGGAACATAGCCTAGTAAAAGAGTACAGAATAACTTGAGGTGCAAAGGCTAGTCTTCTACCAGCTACTACCACCCCTCCGTAAGGGAGAAGTTAAGAGAAACCTCCCTAAACCCACCAGGCAATCCCATATCTCCTTTCTGCACTAGTTACCCTGTCGCGGTCGTACCAAAACATCCACAGTGCTAGACCACCGCCGCTCAAGAGCCACTGTCACCCCCGGTCCATGGCCGCCTGCAAGGCTTTCAAGGTAGAAAATGGAGAAGTTATTAATAAAATAAAACAGAAATTTTGACGCGCGGCCGAAAGAGAATAAATAAATAAAAAGAAGTCTTGCAAACGACCATGCGGATGGCCAGTAATGCGAAAGGTCTTCCCAAAGGAGCTACTTCGCATACCCCCTTCAAATTAGGAAATTATTGGAGCCACCACTTATAAGATTAGGGCCTAAGGACGGACTGCATAGAGAATGTGGTGTCGCACAATTGTTGTTGTGGTGGTGAATATTGTTTTAAGAGGACGTACAACTGGGCAATCAGCCACTGATAACACTAATCAGAGGAGGGGAAATAGAACGGATCCATTAATGAGAAAAATGAAGGTATCGACCAAAGAAAGACAAGAGCCACAACGGACGTGAACATGAAAGACCCGCTAGACCTCGTGACCTAATACCGTCATGGTCTGAAATGAGCAAGAGCTGATCAAATGAGGTCGGTTAGGACAGATGAAAGTGAGGAGCCTGGCACAAGCAATGCCAGGGCTCAACTAAAGGCCCGGTGATCGCCAACCCACGCTCAAAGTGAAGACTCCCTGGAGCCCCTTTTAGTCGCCTCTTACGACCGGCAGAAGATATGGTGGGTGTAATTCTACTGTCCCCACTCACAAGGCAAATTAAAGCATTAACGTAATGACCAGGGGTGTCTACAGTATATTAAAGCTCCCATAGCCTTTACGTCTGGTAGAGGAGAAATAACTGATATGGCGAGCTTCACATCACGACAAGCATTCAGCTCTGGTCTTCTGGAGGTAATTCCCCATGATATTATCGTTGTTACTATTGGTTGTTTGACTAGAAACTAACGAAGGGTTCAGGGCAAAGTATATTGGGGTAATCATATTAAACGACGTTGTTAAGAAAGGTTACAGATCACTTCACATGGTTATGAGAGTATTTAGAGGTTGTAGTAAGATTGTAAAAGAGAGGGCGTGTAAGTCTCTGGTAAGACCCCAGTGTATGGGATCCTCACCAGGACTCTTTGATACGAGAACTGGAAATAATTCAAAGTAAAGCAGCACGATTTGTTCTGGGTGCTTTCCGACAAAGGAATAGTGTTACGAAAATGTTGCAAACTTTGGGCTGGAAAGACTTGGAAGTAAGGAGACGAGATGCTCGACTATGTGGTATGTTTCGAGCTGTCAGTGGAGAGTTCGCATGGAATGATATAAGTAGACGAACACGCTTGAGTGGTGTTTTTAAAAGTAGGAAAAACGTATGGAGATAAACTTTGAATTGAAGAGGAAAACTTGGGTCAAATATTCGTTTATAGGAAGAGGAGTTAGGGATTGGAATAATTTATCAAGGGAGATGACCAATACATTTCCAATTTTTTTGCAATTAATTAAGAAAAACTAGATAAACAACATATAGGGAATGTGTCACCTGAACGACTACTCTAAATGCAGGTGATTGATTGATTGATTGATTGATTGATTGATTGGTTGATTGATTGATTTATTGATTGATTGATTGATTGATTGATTGATTGATTGATTGATTGATTGATTGATTGATTGATTGATTGATTGATTGATTGATTGATTGATTGATTGATTGATTCACTCCTATTTGCTATTATCGCCACTCGCATTTCGAACACCTACGTATATTTTCTCGCTCCAGGGAAAAGCGTAGATTTGTTAATATGAACTCTCTATCTCGTCTTTAAAGCAGAGGAAAATCTACGAGTGCGATTTTTTTCCTACCGTGCTCTCTGCGTGCCTTTCTTTTTTCTTTGCTTTATGTCGCACCGACACAGATAGGGCTAGGAGGAGGAAGGAAGCGGCTGTGGCCTTAAGAAAAGTACAACCCTAGCATTTTCCTGGTGTATACAATAATAATTTCGTGTGGCTATTTCTAGCCGAGTGCAGCCCTTGTAAGGCAGACCCTCCGATGAGGGTGGGCGGCATCTGCCATGTGTAGGTAACTGCGTGTTATTGTGGTGGAGGATAGTGTTATGTGTGGTGTGTGAGTTGCAGGAATGTTGGAGACAGCACAAACACCCAGCCCCCGGGCCATTGGAATTAACCAATTAAGGTTAAAATCCCCGACCCGGCCGGGAATCGAACCCGGGACCCTCTGAACCGAAGGCCAGTACGCTGACCATTCAGCCAACGAGTCGGACTTTCCTGGTGTGAAAGTGGGAAACCACCTTCAGGGCTGCCGACAAGGAGATTCGAACCCAACCCACTCTATCCCGAGTGCAAGTTCATAGCTGCTCTACCCTAACCGCACAGCCAACTCACTTGGTTTTCTTGTAATTGTGTCGTGTATTGACAGCTTCGATATCGTCGTAGCATTATTGAGTGTTATTATGTTAATTGTTTATTTATTTTGACTTGCTCCAATTGGAGATTGCCCCTGAGGACAAAGTGTACAAAAAGACAAAATGAATATTAAAATTAATTGTGAGTTGGTCAGCACATTTGACATACTGTACGTTGTTGCATTAAAACGGGCTACCTGGCCGAGGAGGTAAAGGCGTGGGTTCGAATCCAAGTCAGGAAGTCGTAAAATTTAAGAAACGAGATTTCCACTTCCGGAGGTGCATATGGCCCTGAGGTTCACTCAGCCTACACCAAAAATGAGTACCAGGTTAATTCCTGGGGGCAAAGGCGGCCTGGCGTAGAGTTAACCACCGCATCACGCGCCGCGGTTAACAATGTTGGAAGCCTTTACCTTCCACTCCTCCAAGGGCCTTCATGCCCTGTACGGAGGTGTCTTTGTCTTTTGTCTTTGTTGCATTAAAAAATTTGGGAGATATGATTCTTCAGGATTTGGATGGAATATTTCAAGGCAGTCACTGCAATTTCTTTTATTAATGTCTGATTGAGGCTAAATGATTTGAATAACTGGACGAAGAAGAGAGGAATGGTTCCTCTAGCGCCAACCATTAATCCTGTGACTTCGATATCATCCAGCTGGTATTGTTGTTGATAGATTGGGATGGTTGTTTCAGATGTTGTTTCCTTTTCCTCATGTACCTCATTAGGTTGTATTTCGGTTGTCTCGAATCTGATCGTAGCACCTAATACAAAGCCCTTTCGGTGGTCTTTGAAGGCTATCATGTCAATTCGACGGGTGGCACCCGAGTCCCTTAACGTTTGAGCAATTCGTATTATCTGCGTGTAAATTTCTTTACGTTAATTTTATAAGTGCGGGATAATACATTGCTTTTCTCGCTAACCCCAGCGCTTTCTTTTCGTGTTTCATAAATATAGTAATATCCCTTAAAGTAATGTAAGGGCTTGTATGTAACAAGGGGCGTAATATTAGGGCCTGCAATTCAGGCGGGCCCGTGCCTTTAAGGAGCCCCGCAGACTTCTCACAAATAGATAAAAATAACATATTAATATCACTCGGCATAGAAATGATCAGGGTGGTTATGCAGAAGCAGTTGAATTTTTAAACATTTGTACGTTGAGGAATTACCACTTGGTTACACCTAACAGCAGTTTGTTGTACCGAGTGTAACACAGCACAGATGTAAACAATACTTGCTTGCCTTTACTACCTCTCGCAACACCGCGATAAGCTCCTCACAAAAGATCTGCACCGTATTATTGAAAAATAATTACAGCGATGAAAATTGAGACCAAAATATCATATTTGACTTATCCTATTATGCAGAAATTTTGCTGAACATTTATTGGACAGCAATATAATAATTTAATTTCGTGTGGCTATGTTTAGCCGGGTGCAGCGCTTGTAAGGCAGACCCTCCGATGAGGGAGGGCAGCACCTGCGATGTGTAGGTAACGTGTGGTGGAGGATAGTTTTATGTGTGGCGTGTAAGTTTCAGGGATGTTGGGGACTGCACAAACGCCCAGCCCCCGAGCCATCATACATATTATTTCAGTAGTATAAGTCCCTTTTGCGGCGTTCACAAGTAACCGATCGTGACAAATGAGCATTCAAAAGCAAGAGAATAGACATTAGCAGTGACGAATTTCACTTTCATTTCATAAATATTGATAATTTCCCTTTTAAAAAAAGAGTTTAAGAATCGTACGAAGAGTGCGATTTACAAGTACTGTTGCTGTACGCGCCATCCTTGCTGTCCACTTCACATTTTGACCGCTGGCATATCTGTTTCATGTCATTATAATACGCTATAATTATCAGTTAAGAATAAAATGATAGTAAAACCAAAAATTACTTCCGGAACATTCGTCAGTATAATAATGCACGTGCATTTTCTTCCGTTCAAGTGGATACCATAAATGTTAAAAAATCGAAGATTACATCAAGTAAGCCTGTCTAATATTGTACAGATTTTTGTATTCCTTAGTTCACCAGAGGGCTACTCCACAACTTTATGAACATGCGCAATTTCTCGCATAAGACCCTTAGTTGGAAATAACCAATGAAGGGTAAAATCCCCGACCCGGCCGGGAATCGAACCCGGGATATTCTGAACCGAAGGCCAGTACGCTGACCATTCAGACAACGAGTCGAACATTCGACAGCAATGTACAATGCCAATAAGAAGTTGGTCAATGCCAACTCAGTATTGAACGAGCTCTAGGCTTATCAATTGTGCGCTTTGATATTTTACAAACATTATATGAACAGCTCTTATTTAATTTTGTTCTGTTTTTGTAGTCGAATAAAGTATTATAACCGAGACTTCAGTATCAGTTACAAAGTATAGTTATGTAGTTACTGAAAACTGAAACATCTAAGTGGCTCATGGTTGGCAGTTCGAAGGCAATGAAATAAAACCCACTAAACATTTTTCAAATAATCTTAATATAACGAATAATCCCTTTGTTCATACAACTTGACAATATATTGTATTTCTTCCACTTAAACCTACATAGCAGCAGTTTATTGTACCGTATGTAAGACAGCACAGTTTGCCCTTGCTATCTGTTTACATTCGTTATTCATAGGTTTTTACATTTTATTTGAGGGGGTCCGAATTGTATTTTGGCAGGCGCTCCCGTAACGCATTAACTACGTCCCTGGATTTAATTATTTATGGTAGTGCTCTGCTCGAGATCTTTAATCTTCCACGTGAACTTTGCACTCGCGAGTGATCCATACAGGTGATGTGGCTGTCATTTGTTGATATTGCGCGAAAAGAAAGTTGATCGTCATTTGTTTTAAACGTCAAGTAAAGAAACTCCCTCACTCGTACTTTTTTTCGTTAACGGATTATGGGGGCACTCCCCCCACCCTCCCACATTCTGGAGAAAATCATTTTTATTCCATTTTAGGCGGCTGAAGTTAGCAATTATTTTTAAAAGTGATCTCTACAAATCCTGTAGTCTTATCAGCTAATTCTTTATTTTTTAAATTATTAACAAAATTATTAGCGGAAACACGCACAAAATACCGTTCGTACCAGCTAACCGATTTCTATAGTGCCACAGCAAGTAGTGGAGACTTTGCATATGCTGTAATGAAGGATATCAGGGGTATTTCCCGGACTCAGCGAGAGATCCCACCTCTACGGCCTCAAGGGCAGTGTTCTAGAGCTTCAAACTCTGGGTAAGGGGATACAACTGGGAAGCATGACCAGTACATCGCCCAGGCGGCCTCACCTACTATGCTGAACAGGGTCCATGTAGGGGGATGGGAAGATGAGAAGGGATGGACAAGGAAGATGGAAGGAAGCGGCCGTAGCCGTAAGTTAGGTACCATCCCGGTATTTGCCTGGAGGAGAAGTGGGAAACCACAGAAAACCACTTCCAGGATGGCTGAGGTGGTATTCGAACCCACCCATACTCAGTTGACCTCCCGAGGCTGAGTGGACCTCATTCCAGCCCTCGTACCACTTTTCAAATTTCGTGGCAGAGACGAGAATCGAACCTGGGCCTCCGGGGGTGGCAGCTAATCACACTAACCACTACACCACAGAGGCGGACTTATTATATAGTATTGAATCAAAATATCAAAAAACTATTATTGTCGCACTTAAATGGTTAAAATGTCAACCTTTACCTCTCTGTCGAAATTCACTCAGAGAGCATCAAAGAGCTTGCACGCGGCTGTGAGCTTGCATCCGGGAGATAGTGGGTTCGAATCCCACTGTCGGCAGCCCTGAAGATAGTTTTCCGTGGTTTCCCATTTTCACACCAGGCTGTACCTTAATTAAGGCCACGGTCGCCTCCTTCCAACTCCTAGGCCTTTCGTATCCCATCGTCGCCATAAGACCTTTCTGTGTCGGAGCGACGTAAAGCAACTAGTAAAAAGTAAGCTTTCCTTTTTCAGTTTTGATTTATATACCCCACCCCCGGTCCGCTATATCCCACAAACCGGAACCATGATTTTGCACTTCCTCAAAATATGCACATCCGAAATTAATCGAAATCTACAATCCTTAATGGAAATCCATTTCTAAAACTTTTTTTCTCATGTGAATTTTTCGACAGGAGGATTAATAAGTGAGATATCATGAACGGTTGGTTTTGCAGGTCAAGTCCAGCGGACGTAGCCAAAATGTGTTGTATGTGGAGCAGATTCCTTATCTATCTATATAAATAAAATCGTAGCGACTGTGTGTGCCTGTACATTGTCTATTCTGGTGAAATTTTCGTACAGATACCCGTTTGAGGGGTAATAATGATCGTCTGCACATTCTTTGGTTTAATTTCCTGAAAGTCATAATTTTTACCCCCTCACCCAAATTCCAGATTGCAGCATAATCTGCCAGACAAGCAAGAAAATTGAAATTTGGCAAAATTATACGTTTCAGCCTGTAACGAACGGAAAACTTCACAGATCTTTAATTTTTTCATTTTTTATCCCCGAAGAATATCGAAATATGGAAGCAATTTTAATGATGGTGCAGACCTTCGTTTCGAGGTATTTCGTGAGATAAACGGGAAGTCCTATCACATAACGGATGGCACAATCTTCGTTGAATTAGGAGTGATCTTCAACCTTGGTCTTATGATTTTTTGTCGTATCTGTATCGCTTATACGTTAGATCCGTCTCTATTTCTCGATTTTAAGAAAATTTGGATTCTTTACCTATATAATTCATACTTTCAATCACTTACAGGAAAGATAGTATGATCAAACTCTACACGAACATTGGCCCACCCAGTACCCATATGTGAGCCAAATGCTGTCACATAATTATCCGAAAAGTAATGCAATGTAAGATAATCTTACACAAATGTCAACCTATTCAACGTTTCTGACTCAATCTGACCCATGAATAGATGATATGCGAGAAAATATCATAGGACCAGCCATTTAGATCGCTAAATACTGCGCCTTACGGTATAATCATTTGTCAATATGACGTACCGTTTAGTAGCAGTTAACCTGTAGATTAAGGTCTGCAATATTGTAAACATGCATATACTTTCGTATGTCCATCTATATATATTCATTGATGTCGATTTGTAGCGATCGAGAAAGGGTGTGTCTGCTATTGTAATCAGTACTCCCTACACCGACTTTGACTGCTGGCAGTAGGAATGGGGTCCTTCTCCAACTCCTGTGTAACTGGCATTAACAAGGAGGACCTACCATTTTAATGAATAATTCGCTTCTCGATTTGTCTTGCAGAAGGCAAGGGATCATGCAGTTTTGTTCGAAAGTCCCCTACCCTATTGTGTTTGGCTCTAGGCCAGGCTGCCCGCCAGTATAAACAAATGTTCCAATCTAAAATTTGACTAGCATTAGGCATAGTGCCTGCTATTTTCATGGAAACTCACTAATTTTGTGTGACTGGAAGTAAGCTGGCTGGCAGCAGTAAAAAGGGCCTGTCATTATAATGAAAACTGCACAACTCAATTTTGACTGGTGGTAGGGAAGTTGCCTGCTATTATAATAAAAACTCCTCAACTGTAATCTGTCTGAAAGTAGGAAATGGGTCTGCCATTGTAATTTAAAACTCCCCAAATCAATTGTGACCGCGCAGTAGGCAATGGGGCCTGCAATTATAATATAAACTTGCCAACTCGATTGTGAATGACAGTAGGCAAGTGAGCCTGCCGTTATCATCACAACTCTGCAACCCTCACTTTACATTGGAAACAACGTATGGGGACCTCCCCATGCTATTTCTCGGATAAGGCTAAGGGACATGCAATTTTAAACAATCTCATTTACTGCACGCACAGTCTTTACGTCGATATCTGTATACAATGTAGAATACCGTAGCGAAGCACGGGTACATTTGCTAGTAAATATATAAATAAATAATGTTTATGGGAATAAGTGTCTAGAACTCGTATTCCCATTCTTTCTTTCTGCCCTCTCTCACTCCAACCTCTGGGGCTCTTGACTTGAGAGTGTGGATTGGCGACCATGGGGCCCTTAGCTGATTCCTGGCATTGCTTCTACTTATTTGTATCAGACTCCTTGCTTTCATCTGTCTTATCCGACCTCCCTTGGTCAATTCTTGTTCTTTTCCGACCCTGACGATATCAGGTTTCCGAGCCGCATGTAGTCGTTCATTTTCACGCCCTCCGTGGCCCTTGTCTTTCTTTGGCCGTTACGTCCATTTCTTGAAATGTCGGACAGCTTCCACTTTTCCCTCTGATTAACGTTAACAGAGAACGGTTCCCCAATTGTACTTCCTCTTAAAGCAATAATCACCACAACGACCATCTCTCGCTCCTATCTACAGCAGGCAATAACTACAGTGAGTAAGGAAAGATGAGTAATGCTCGTTTCCAAGTCTCGTGACTATAATCATGGTTTACCGCTGCTTACCTGTAGAGTTAAAGGGAGAATAACATGACCAAATCACACAATTTAAAATTTAGGGAGCGAAAATAGCATATTCACGAGTTCGCCACTTCATCTTTGATAGCTAATTGGAAAATGTGTACGTGGAGTAAAGTATATACTAGGTGTCTGACGTCACACACACTGCGTCAGCGCGCCGGCTGGAAATACCACGTACATTCCCGAAGACTATAAGCGTGAGCGGGTTGCATGCCTCCAGGCGAAGGACACTGCAACAGGCATGTGGACGTGAGAGACCACTGAAAACATTGCAGGAACCTCGGTCACATGGTCGACGTGTCCGGAGTTCACTGCTGGGACTGTGGGGGACGGCGGATTGGTACTATCTTTTCACCCCGGAATCCCGATCGAAGACTGTAAACTTGCTGCTTTAGTCAGTGTGTTAGTAATCGCGTAAGCAACAGGGAGTGCGGTGTGTAATATTTACAAATCCAGCAATTAAATCTTTATATTTCGTAATTCCTTCTTAAGTATTAAAACAGTCCAAATGATGTTGTTCTCTTTAATTCAGTGTTCACTATTTACTATACAATATATTCAGTGTATTCAGTTGACTATTTACTATACAACGTACTCTGTTCTGTGCATTGCAATTCACTTTTCTGTGTATTCATAACACTGTTGTGAAGTTAAATGATCCAAAGGATGATGATAATGATGATGGTGATAATAATAATCATAATATCAGGCTGAGTACTTCAGACCGTAGAGTGCTGGCCTTCTGAGCTCAAGCTGGCAGGTTCGAACCCGGCTCAGTCCGGTAATATTTGAAGGTGCTGAAATACGTCAGCCTCCTGTCTATAAATTAACTGGCGCGTAACAAACTCCTGCAGGACAAACATCCTGTCTATAAATTAACTGGCGCGTAACAAACTCCTGCATGACAAACATCCTGTCTATAAATTAACTGGCGCGTAACAAACTCCTGCAGGACAAACATCCTGTCTATAAATTAACTGGCGCATAACAAACTCCTGCAGGACAAACATCCTGTCTATAAATTAACTGGCGCGTAACAAACTCCTGCAGGACAAACATCCTGTCTATAAATTAACTGGCGCGTAACAAACTCCTGCAGGACAAACATCCTGTCTATAAATTAACTGGCGCGTAACAAACTCCTGCAGGACAAACATCCTGTCTATAAATTAACTGGCGCGTAACAAACTCCTGCAGGACAAACATCCTGTCTATAAATTAACTGGCGCGTAACAAACTCCTGCAGGACAAACATCCTGTCTATAAATTAACTGGCGCGTAACAAACTCCTGCAGGACAAACATCCTGTCTATAAATTAACTGGCGCGTAACAAACTCCTGCAGGACAAACATCCTGTCTATAAATTAACTGGCGCGTAACAAACTCCTGCAGGACAAACATCCGATATTTTCGCGTCTTCTAAAACTTTAAGTGTTCAGTGGCGCCTCGTGTGGTACGAATTTATTAATGTATTTAGTTTAGTTCTGCTCTTGTCTGTGTGACCCCCTCAATTCATACCTCATGAGTCGCCACCGTTGAAACTGTTTTTATATAGAATGCTTCTTCCGTTTCGTTCGTGTACTGTCTCTCGCGTAGAATTTCGAGCGTCACGCGGGAGTGTAAAGTAAGTTCGTCTTCATTACTTTGCTAGTATAAATGGCATCTATATGATTAATATACGATCATCTAATTGATGGTGGTTGATGATGGTTTATTTAAAAATAAATTACTTTCAATAATCGGTGACGTCATGGTGAGCCATTTTGTGTCGACATTGAGATTGTCGCGACTCTGTGGTAGCAGTGCGTTGCAGGTTGTATCGTTACATTTGCCTCGTAGAACTCTAATATACTACTATACTTGTATAATTTCCTGACTAGGTCAGTTCCAAAATTGGAGAATGTTGCTAAATATACAAAATGTCTAAATTTATTTGGTCTAGAGTATGGTTCCAGGGTATGGGACCCTAACCAGGATTAATGGATTCAAGAACTAGAAAAAATAGAGAGAAAAGCAGCTGGAATTCTTCTGGGTGATTTCCGACAAAAGAGTAGCGTTACAATAATTTTGCAAAGTTTGGGTTGGGAAGACTTCGGAGAAAGGAGACGAGCTGCTTGTCTAAATGGTATGTTCCGAAGTATCAGTGGACAGATGGCGTGGAATGATATTAGTAGACGAATACGTTTGAGTGATGATTTTAAAAGTAGGAAAGATCACAATAAGAAGATAAAGTTGGAATTCAAGAGGACAAATTGGAGCAAACTATTCATTTATAGGAAGGAGAGTTAGGGACTGAAATACACTGACTTATCAAATGTCATGGGCTGATGGAGCACTGATGCGCAGGTGTGTTGTCTGCGCACCACACGCCCCCTGTGCCAGCGGCAATAGTATAGGAGACCTTGTGAGCAGTGGCTGTGCATCTGACAGGTGTAACATGGAACGTCGTCATGAGGTGACACCGTTCGAACGGGGTATGTTGGTCGGTGCCCGACGGATGGGAAGTGCGATTTCGGAAGTGGTGCGGGAATTCGGCTTCACACGGTCCACCGTGTCCAGGGTGTATCGTGAATGGTTGAATGCGGGTATCACCGTCTACAACAGACGAACGACCGGCCGTCCAGCCACCCTCGATGACCGTGACCGGCGACATCTGAGACGGATTGTCAATAGTGACAGACGGGCAACCGTGCAACAACTCACCGCTCAATTCAACACAGGCCGTGCTAGACACGTCTCCCAGTGGACAATCCGTAGGAACATGGGTTCTATGGGGTATGGGAGCCGGCGCCGCACACGGGTGCCACTGTTAACCCAACGTCATTGGGCACAACGACGCGCATTTGTCCCCATTCACCAGGGATGGACACTGGAACAATGGCGTAACGTGATATGGTCAGACGAATCACGATTTAACTGCACCATGCCGATGGGAGGCACTGTGTATGGCGCAGACTACATGAAGCGATGGATCCCGCCTGCCTCAAAGGTGTGGTCCATGGCGCTGGTGTCTCTGTTATGGCCTGGGGTGCACTTTCCTGGTATGGAATGGGCCCCCTAGTTGTTCTGGAAGAGACTTTGAATGGTACGCGGTATGTTGAGCTGCTCGGAGACCATCTCCACCCATTTTTGGCCTTCCAGCGCCCAGACGGTTCTGCGGTGTATCAAGATGATAACGCGCCTCCACATCGCTCCCACGTCGCCCGGGAATGGTTCTATGAACATGCAGCGGAGGTCCAACGAGTGCCATGGCTACCCAGGAACCCAATATGAACCCTATCGAGCATATCTGGAATGTCCTGGAACGCAGGCTCCGTGCCATAGATCCTGCACCCACGAACAGACCAGCATTGGCGGCCGCTCTGCAAACGATTTGGAGTCAGCTGCGTCCGGACTTGTCGACTCACTTCCACGGCGTCTCACTGTAGTTCGCAGGGACAGAGGAGGCTGCACAATCTATTAGGTGACTATCCCATGACATTTGCTAAGTCAGTGTAATTTACCAAGGGAGATGATCAGTAAATTTCCTATTTCTAGGAAAACAACAGATAGGAAATCTATCACGTGGGCGACTACCCTATGTGCAGATCAGTAGTGATTGATTGAGTATGGAGATGAAACGTAAAAAACACGGATAACTGCTCCTAAGATGACAGAGAGATTCATTTTGATCCACTTCTCATCGTCAGTTCTAAGGTGGAACTGTTCATGGATTATGGAAAACGGGAGATATTAATACTCTTCTTCTGACACTTTTCCCACATCCTCGTCTGGTCTCCAATGTGAAATGTGTCACATATGAGGACTTAGTTCTGCTTTGCACTCCCGATGCCCTTCCTAACGCCAAACCTATGTGGAAGGATGCATCGTGTTGCTATTGGTGTTTCGGTAGTGGTTTGTAGTGTCATGTATTACTTGCATATAAACAGGTGTGTATGGAGACAAACACACATACCCAGTCTCCGAGTCATAGGAATTAACCTGATGCGGCTAGAATCCCCAATCAAGCCGAGAATCGAAGCCGAGATCCTCTGAGCTAGAGGCCGTGACGTTGAACATCCAGCCAAGGAGCTAGACTAATATGTCAGTATTAATCAAGAAGGAAACTGAGCCATTAGAATAAAACTAATTCAACTTCACCTGCCTCCTGACTTCATTTTTCGAAGTGTCCGATCCCTTCCACTTTTTCCACTCAGATTAATGTTATATAGAGGGTGGTTGCCTAGTTGTACTTTCTCTTAAAACAGTAATAACCACCACTACAGACACCACCACCATCGGTCAGCACTCATTCGAACTACAGAAGTTCGTTCGGGATCTCTGGTGATGAGTTTGAAGGCCGCTGGTGGAGCTTATATCAACTTGAGCACGTCAGAAGGGGGAGCGATGATTTATGTCAATATTCAGAACGTGTATGTAGAGTTTCGTGACATTAGCTGCTACGATGCCGAAGCGGATTGACCCTTAATGGGAGGGCTACATAACAGCTCTTTTCGATGCTAAATGTAACTACAATGCAATCCAAGGAATGTGCAAGTAGCGTGATGTCTTGATACCAAAGAACGGGATCAGTGCTATATTTAAAAGGGCAACTGGGCTTAATTCCAGAGGGGAAAAACAGTCAAATCCATGACTAGCTACCAGCCGTACACGAGAAGTGGTGAGGAAAGTGAAGACCCTTGTCTCAGTTGGTAACCCTGCCCCCAAAACGGCATCGCATGTAAATTGGGGGTGTCTATTTCAACAAATAACACTATAGTCAACAAGGACCTAAAATTAGTAAAGCGGAATAAGTACCACGTTCACATGCCGTTGCCTCATCACATTTCGGAACGTCGCACTATCTGAAGAAAACTGCATGGGGGCTATCTGGTAGAGGATAGATGGTAAAATGTGGTGACATTAGGTGAAGCATAGGTGACTGTAATAACTATTACCACCCTAGAGACAATTTTTAAAAATTATTGTATGAAGAATGTCAGGAAGATTTTCCAAGGGGTTTCATGATCATCGATGGATACTGCTACTATGGCATGTTAACCATTCGCCGTGTCGCTAATAATGTGGAGGTGAACTCTACATACTATCAGCAAGAGGTTTTAATACCCATTTACAATACAGATATCCCAGCACTGTATGGTAGGGCGAAAAATCCGGTATGGGTACTGTACCCGGATGAGATGGGCCCTAGATATCATGATTTGATATTATAATATAAATGCAGACATATGGGAATATTAAATTATGAACAGCGTCAGTTTGGTGTGGAAAGAAGAATTTCGACATAGCCAGACGTGGTCGCGACAATCCGTCGCCACAATTAAGCCTGTCATTATGGGGAGAATATTTCCTGGTCAGAAAGTTAAGAGGATTAAAAGCGAGCGCTCACAATAACAGAAATAATTGCAACAAGGAAGTGAGAGAGCATTTGTTTCTGAACAAGGTGCAGCCGATGTGTCACAAAATACGAAGAATATGACGTACTAGGGTTTCCAACGCCTCGAGGCATTTTGTCGTCAGGTTGCAAGGAAGCGATATTTGAAATAACCGCTGCGATGGTAGCCAGTGACTAAATTTATCAGAGGCTCGCAGATGCGCCAACATAAGCGAAACCAAGGTGAACTCCAGTTTGCTTCCCAGATAAAAGTAATTAAATTATTCCAACCACAAAATTGAACGGAGGGGATTTTTGTGATACCATCCCAATGTTGATTAATTGTAATCGTAATAAATTAAAGTAAAGAATTCTTGGAAATGACCTACGCTAGCTCGCCATTGGTCAAGACGATCCGCCATAAGGGACGCCGACTTAGCGCGCGAAATGTGGAGGACAGAAATCAAGTGATATCTCCGTGATCGCCGAACGATATGAGATCAGAGTACGACACGTGAATGTGCATCGCCAGTTTATTAAGTGGGATAAATTATGAGATCCAAATCCACCTGCAAATACCGATTTAGGACAACCAACCGCCTCCCTCTGATGTGACCACGAATGACCCACGCGAGAAACCAGGTAGACCATACATACTAGGGAGTCGAGCTTCACATCAACCAGTCGTTTGAAATAATTTGATACTCTGACACGGTGACTCTGTAACTCAGTACCAGAAAACGCTTTATAGATTCTGTTAGAGTTGAAAGTATGTTAGTAGTCATGAAGGTGAAGACAAACAGTGATAATTTTTCAGTATATCGAGTGTATATTATCAGTATCACTGTATGTGAAATTAATACATTTCTCAACATTTCATGTGTTGGAATTTAAAGGATCGACAGGAACACCGATAATACTTTTTGAAGGCAGTGTTCAGAGCCTGAAATAAATATTTCATGATAAACGGTGTAACAATTATTGTAGCAGGGAACTGTAGGAGCGAGGCGATCACAAGACGGCATCGTATACTTCAGGAAGTGCGCATTGAAGAACGCGATACGCGCCGGTTCGAATGAAACGACACTTCGTCGTAATGTGTCACAACGTGTGATTCGGGCTCAAGGAAGGATATTTGTGCAAATGTAATGGGTCTAGAGGCACCTATAAGTTTTTTATTATTGTATAAATTAGTGTAAATTCTCTAGTAAGGTATTAATCATGGGTAGTCGCCCAGAAGTGTTTTATTGTGTTAAATTTATAAAGTGCGATATGAAGTACGAGTAAAATTACCATGGGGCCATGAGGCTTCTCATCCACTACGAGACAATGGAATTCTACATAGGAATGAGTACACCAATTTAATATTTGGAGATGTTATCGCGACAAAACGGGGTCCAGTGTAGATTAATTATGGTTACTTAACATGGTTCGCCTCCCGAATTCATGATTTTTTTTGATAGACGGACGAACTAATGTATATCAACGTAATAATGGGTTAGATTAATTAATTGAGTATTTGTTTGTTGTATATAATGTAAATATGGAATATTTCTTTCAATTATTGCATGATGTTTTTGGATACTTTGATTTAAGTTCATTTCAAGTGTTAGATTTCTTTTTGTGCTAACCCATTTATTTAATTTTCAATCACTGCGGTGATTATTTGTACGTTAATATGAATATTTGTTACCAGACAGCCAGATTATGAAAGTGCCAGAGAGTAAATTTTGTGTTGCGTACGGAAGGTCATAATAATAATAATGTTTGTGAGTTGGCAAAGGAAGGTAAACTAATAATAATAATAATAATAAGATTTTGTGCGTTTGCAAGTTAAAGTACAATACTAATGACAGTGCTTCGTGAATTGGCTAGTGCTAATAATAATCAATGTGGAGATGACATGTAGCGTTAAAGAATTTAATTCGGGCAGTAAGTTTGATTCTACGTAAATTGTTGATTTCACGTTTTGGACTTTATCTTAACCATAAAAATTTGTTTAAAAGCGATAGAGGCACGTGAATTAGAATGGTCACGATATGTTGAAAGCCCAGAGTGGTTTGAGCCCATAATTAGAGTTGGAAGTCATGAGGGACGAAAATCCGGCATGAAATAAAATTGAGCCGTACTGTTTGTAATGATGAAATTGAATCTCAAGGCCTAAGATGATATAAAATGCCGATTCCGGTCTTATGAGTGGTAGAATCCACGCACCGAGGATTAATTTACGAATTAAATGTTTGAAGAGTTCCAATGGAAAAAAGATGGACTTCTAATGAATTGGAAGGAATAGATTAGCAATCGGCGGCATTAGAGGTATTTGCTCAGCCGCAATGTGCCATAGGTTGTGAGATGTGTCTTGGGAGGACATGTGTCCCCATAAAATTAACGGCAGTACGAAACTGGAGGTGCGATCCTCAATACCGTGTTGTCCCGACCGATATAAAGCAGATCTTGGTGGTTCATAACGGGATTTAACATATGTGACTGAATTCTAAAGAGTGGAAATTAAAATATAAAACTTCCCATTTTAATAATAATAATAATAATAATAATAATAATAATAATAATAATAATAATAATAATAATCCAAGTGAATCTTGTCTTAAATCAATTGCTTAGTGCCAAAGTAGACCGAAATTGTAAAAGCTTATGCAGTAACCATAAATATCGCTAACGGTAGTGTAACACGTGAAATTAAGTTACCATAATAATAATAATAATAATAATAATAATAATAATAGGAAAAGGAATAATAGGAAGAATTTATTCGATTAATTTGAGAATAATTATGGTGGGATCTATGTAAACTATTAAATCTATGATGAGTAAGTGATACAATAATGATAATCTCCACTAATAATAACATGTTATTAGGAAACTGATCATTAAATTGTGCGGATAAATTACGAGGAAGAACGACCCTTCGTTTGAAACGTCGGCAAGGGTTAGCATATAATCATCCCGGATGACAAATGATAATAATCAAATATAGGATTATAATTGAAATTAATGATAATAATAAAATAATTGATGGTAATCAAAGAGTATGATAATGATCAGATAAAGAATGATAATGATATTATTTAATAATCATAGGAAGATATGATCGGGACAGTCGTCATGTGTCAAACTGGCCCGAACCAGATGTTGGGTTTCCACGTGGGAGATTGTTAGCGGTAGATGCGAAATAACCCATGGACGGCACATGTCTTCATTGTCAGAGCATAGTAATAAACCTTTCCGTACGTCTTCTCGTATTGACAGCATTAAATATTGAGTTAAGGTTTGAGTTAATGGGCTATACCTGGCATGTTTGTGAATCTGGAAATAATAGGCTAGAGTTTGTCCGTACTATAAATTCCCATTTTAAATACGATAAGATTTCCACGGTGGGAGTCCGGCTCACCAGAATGTACATACCGGTAGTGTCTCATGTCTAAACGGAACGAGGAGATGACAGTAAATAGTACTCTCATGTCTTCGTCTCCGAAAGAAGATATTCAGCGGTGAAACGTCCACTCATACGGATGTGGATTTGACCCCCAAAAACCAATGGGGTGAATTCACCAAATATGTTACACTACCAGAGTAGTGAGGTGAATCCAAATATTATGTCATTTATTTTTCAAGATGGAAATGTGCCAGTGTAATAATTGTCATCACGTACAGTTTGCAAAATAAGTCAATAAATTGCTCCTCATTGCAATTTCAATAGGAAACAGTTTCCGTATCTTTTTATTGTAGTTAGTCCAGTATGCCCATGAAATTTAAGTTGTCGATTTCCAGTCCTATTGCGGAGTCTATAATTTATATCCATGAATGAGCCGTCCCCCGTTACCTTAATTTGCATGCCCCGTTCATCCCTGTGTTCATTTAGTGCGCCGATATATATTTTGATTTTTTATTAATTTTTTTTATCTTTTACGAGCTGATCACCCCTGAGATTAAGGCTAGTCTGGGACTCAGGAGGTGAGCAGGTGCAGTACATGAAGATAAAGCATCCAGACACACTTCTCGTTCGACTCGTCTGTTTT
This sequence comes from Anabrus simplex, assembly GCF_040414725.1. NCBI lineage: Eukaryota > Metazoa > Arthropoda > Insecta > Orthoptera > Tettigoniidae > Anabrus > Anabrus simplex. The sequence goes on along the minus strand of NC_090269.1, from coordinate 312,310,173 downwards.
TAGGGAGAGTGGAGATGGAAACTGGAATCCGTAAAACAATATTACTTTTATTGACTTCCCGTTGAATGCACTCACTGGGTCACCCATGGACTTCCTTGCATTTTGACTCCTAAAATAGGCCTTAGAAGATAGACGTCCACACACTATCAATGGCCACTGGAAAGCCTGTCAGGAGAAGTGGGAGTCTGCTGCAATAGCAGTTACGTTGTCGGGCTATTGCTAGGAATGCTGGCTTTCCAATTGAGCATGATCGTTAGTGGAGATATGGCTTTTCATAAGCTAATGATCCTTCAAACCTCGTCCCCAGAGATCGCGAACGACCTTCTGCACGTTGTCCTCTGACAAGAAACGAGGTAGGACATTGCATCGAATGGTGTTTCGACGCCTTATGTAGTACTGTATGTCTAAATCATTTTCAAGAAGGAAACAACAATCGCTATACGATCAATAGTGGTACAAAGCACAGTATCCATAGTAACTGCCCTTCTGCTATAATTTTTGGCATAAATTACAACAGAAAATTGTCTGCCACACAACCATGTCACGAAGATCTTCATATGGTGGATATAAATTATACACTCCCGAAGAAATGAAGGCGTGTCATCAGAAGGGACAATGCCTCATTATAATCCACAACAATGTTTACGATATTACTAATTTTATGTCGGTTCATCCCGGAGGACCTAGAGTTATGCGTCTTGTTATAGGGAAAGATGCAACCGATTTGTTTGAGGATACTGGTCATTCTGATAATGCACGAAAAAAGATGCGTGAACTTCAGGTAGGAAGAATTACTAAAAAGGAACAAAAAAGAAACTTAATGCGATCGTGCTTTTGCGCCATTCTCTAACTCATTCACATCTAAACATGAAACTCTATCCCTTACGGCTCAACTAATAAAAAGTAGCCTTCGAACAAGCTTTCTATAAATGCGAAGGTGTCACGTGAACTATCAGATTAATATGATCATCATTTATTATTATTATTATTATTATTACCAAATCAGTTCTAGTAACTACACACGTAATTCCTGACAAAATTAAAATGGTAAGCACATTTTGTTCCTTTAGATGTAGCTGCTTGCCTAATGGAATGAATTTAGTAGACGAATATGGTGGTTGTGGTGATTATTGCTTTAGGAGGAAGCACAACTGGGCAACCATCCTCTATTAACACTTATCAGAGGGAGAACGTGGAAGGAGGTCTGACTCTTTGATAAATGAAGGAATCGAACAAAGGAAGGCAAGGGCCACAAAGGGCATGAATACGAAATAGGCTACTCCTTAGGCATGAATGCTCTAATACCGTTGGGGTCGGAAAAGAACAAGAGGTGACCAAGGGAGGTCAGATAGGAGAGATTTATTCGACGAAATCGCTCTTTCAAGTGCTGAACTCTGATTGAACCCAGAATGGTCGACCTTATCACTATTATACTGTATAAACAATTGACTGTACAGTTGTATCTAAAGATATCATAAGAGTCGTGTACCGAGCTCGATAGCTGCAGTCGCTTAAGTGCGGCCAGTATCCAGTATTCGGGAGATAGTGCGTTCGAGCCCCAATGTCGGCAGCCCTGAAGATGGTTTTCCGTGGTTTCCCATTTTCAACCAGGCAAATGCTGGGTCTGTACCTCAATTAAGTCCACGGCCGCTTCCTTCCCATTCCTAGCCATTTCCAGTCCCATCGTCGCCATAAGACCTATCTGTGTCGGTGCGACGTAAAGCAACTTGCAAAAGAAGAGTCGTTTAACTCTATTTAACCTATGTAGGGCCAGTTCGCCATAAATGGGCCGGCTCTAGATCTCAAAATTATTGACAACATACACTCGTTGAGAGTTCAGTCAAATCACTTGTGTTCTGCATTTAAGGCTGCCATCCAGGAGGCAGATTCCCTACTAATTTTGTACCCAGACTTACCTGGAATTATTTCAAAGAAGTTGGACATTTATTGAAACTGGTAAATTATTTCAGTCCCTTATTCCTCTTCCTACAAACGTATATTTGCCCCAGTTGTCCTCTTGAATTCCAACTTTATTTTCATACAATGATCTTTCATACTGTGCCATGTCATATATGCCCCAAGAGTACAATGTGTAATATTGTGTAATACTGTGGACTCATTGCTAAAAGGAAGGCTTGGTATAGCAGGAAGTTGCACAACGCAAGCTCTCGGGAGGGCATGGCATTGGAAATCAGTCGTTATTTTGCATGGTAACAGCGACAGTTTGTATATTTCACACGAATTAGTTGGGAATATTACGAGATCGCCTGAGAACGGCGTATTCGAAAGAGACCAATCACGAACTTGGAAGCGAAGTTGCGGACTGCAGGGATATACAGAACAAATGAACTCAGACCTACCCACTTCGATTTCTACAGTGCTGCACCATCATCGATTTAAGTAGGCAAACTGTTATTAATCTATACTCCACGTTTTTGATATGTAAAGGAGGTAAGTTATGTATTTAAAACTACCTGTAGACAGAAAAATTAATTTCGATCTAATAATGCAATAAACATATTTTAAATGAGTCAGCGCTTTCTACCTAGCAGGCGGCTGATTTATTTTGTTATCGTATCACTGGAGTTCCCCTGTACAAGGTCAGGAAGTGTGAAGAGCGTGTGGCTTAGAGATGCGATTCACTCTGCTCTGAATTCTTGACTCTGCTGGTCTGTAGTTATTACACCAAGCACATGTTGAACGGTGGTAACATTAACAGTGACTCTTTTCTTTAACCAAGTATACAGATTTTATAACGTGAAATGTGAGACGTTATTTAACAAACAGTATGCACTATCCATGTGCAAGTGATATTGTTTAATCACGGGAGTGTATAGTACGATTTATAAAGCAATTACCTTTGCGATATATGTATGCGTTACGTGGCAGTATGCGAGAGTGCGGGTCGACACGGGATTGTTAATAACTAAGACTGTATATGTCATCGGTATTTAAAAGCCCTTGGACTCAAGTTTGTATTCGCGTAGTGCAAAAACTATAATCGGTGCGCGTTCCGCGATCGCGAAGACTGTATGCGTATCATTATTAACCGCTCAGTTTAAATTAATGGTGTGTTTGGGAGTATCTTATTTCAAAGACGGTGATGGAAGAAGCAAGGGCCAGCAGTATATTTTGTAACGCCATGCAGTATGTTGCAATGATGGCGTAATTTACGCAGACATAGCGGTCTGGGGAGCGTTATGGAAGCTGAGAATTTCACCAGTTAAGTTTATTATAAATCATAAGCATGTTTAGATAGAAGAATTAGCCTAGTTCGATCCTTATGTAGTTTAATTGTAAATGTCTGTCATTTTGTGGCTGAGCTGTGTTTTTATTAGTATAAAGTAAAATTTAGTTTGAGTGGATGTGCATGTTCGAACCCTGAAGTTTTCTTATTATTATATTTCCTCTTTATTAGATAGAAAAGAGGGAAATTATTAGGTATAAAATGGGGTATGTGTTTGTCATGATGTTACTGTGTATTCCAATTTATGTTGTGAGATATAGACTCTTTTATTAAGGAGGCTCCACAGCCTTAAGATTGTTTGGGAACATATTTCGGTACGGAACAGGTCGTTTGTTTTCGTGTACGAAGAATGATTTATTAGTTAATTGCATCGCAGATGTATCCAGTATGAAAGTGCATCGTTGAGTTAGTGTCTTTCAGATAGGCAAAGAGGACCAGCTAATTGTGAATATGATGTGTTGTAATACAAGAGAAAGGCAAGGTTAGCCTGATAAACTAAGACAGGGCGGAGGTGTCTGCAAAGTATTATAAGTGGGAAATGTAATGGTGTTAGCTGTGTAATTAGAGAAAGGCTTGATTTGCCTAGGCTGTTCATTGATACTACTAGAGTCGAACTCTTGTACCACGAGATGTTAGGCCGGATGTGCCGTGTATCTTATAATGTAGCTGTGTTGAATTAAAATGTGTAATTAGGGCCGTAGTAAGGCGTATTGAAGAGCAGTGGGTTGAGTTCGAGGCCTATTGGTTGTATAATGAACAGAGCAGTGATTTGCGGCGTTATATGCGTCCACCGATATAGGTGTATTAGAATCTCTCACGCAATAATTAAGAATCCAATTAGCTGATGTCATTTCTTGCGAGGCATGCCGCCTTACATCTGAAGAATTAACAGTTTTATAAGATTAATGATACGGCGTGCAAGATGATCTGCCCTCGACGTGTATGTAACTGAGTCAGGGTTTCCTTGTGGCTCCTAATAAGAAGAAGTTTAGCATCTCATATAAATTGTATTTCAGATATGCGGGTACACAGTGATAGTCTCTTTATTTTTCTTTGCATGATATTTATAGGATTTGAGTGGTTTGTTGATATTTAATGGTGTCTTTTATTTTATTGATGTTTATGTGTCATTGCATTCGTTGTTAAAGAATTGTTTCTTACATATGAGCCTGTAGCTCACTTTGATGGGAAGTCGGCTATTTAAGCTGTCCACTTGTAACAGAACGGTATGTTTTTAAATTCAGTGTAGATTTAAGTTTGGAACCCCTGGAACAATGTGATTTATTTATAATTGTTGTAAATATAACTTGTTATATGGATCGGATGTAGTATAATTCTATTCTGTCGCGATATGTCTTATAAAACATTTGTTGAAATGATATCCTTCATATTTATTATGATAAATTTAACTGGGTCGACTCGAAGCGTAGTGTATTTTTCCCCAGATTTCTTTTGTAAATATTTGGTATGAATACGCGATATCACCCGTCTTTTCATGTAATGTATTAGTAATCTGTCAACAATGTGCACGGCACATACCTGTGATTTTGGAATTTGTTTGAGCCATTTTCAAGCGTTTCATTTATTTAATTTGTTTGTAATATGAATCATCTATACTGTTCTTAGATAATAAATCCATCTTACCCCCTATTTTGTATTTTATTCACGGAATTATGTCGCTGTTTCCCGTTTACATACCTATGGTATTTTCATCCTGAGATTTTTGATTTATTTTTGCCCTGATTTCATTTTAGGAACCGAACACGCAGCTCTCCGACGGCGCCGGTAGACTTTTATGGAGGGGAATGGCACAACACATGTCAAACACTCCACTCAAGCTTATTCGTCTACTTCGCAATGTGGGTGGGGCGGTAGAATAACATCCACGGTATCCCTGCCTGTCGTAAGAGACGACTGAAAGGGGCACAGGAACTCCTAACTTGGGAGTATGGGTTGGCAAACATGCGGCCATTAGGTGAGTCCTGGCACCGCTTAAACGTACTTGTGCCAGGATCCTCACTTGTATCTCTCCCATCTGATCTCCCTTAGACAACTCTTGTTATTTTCCGGCCCGACAGTATTAGAGCATTCAGGCCTAGGGAGTATTTCGTTCTCACGCCCTTCGTGGCCCTTGCCCTTCTTTGTCCGATACCTTCATTTTTAAAGAGTTGGACCTCCTTCCTATTCTCCTTCTCACTAGTGTTAATAGAGGATGGTTTCCCAATTGTACTTCCTCTTAAAACAATAATCACCACTACCATCATATTCGTCTACTAAAGTCATTCCACACCTTATCTCCAATGATGCCTTTGCTGGCGAGATGTAGTGTTTACAGTGCACTATGTCTTCTGGTATGGGCTATATCAAATTTGTTACTTTCATTGACCTGTCTCAGTCTCATCCTTGGCTTTGACAATATGAAAGTGACTGAGGTATGAGAGATGCTAGTATACCATTCCTTATGCAGCCATTCGCTGTTATGAATGGTGTGAAAATATCGCTCATAGGGTCGGTTGGTGCATGCATTTCAGTGGGCTTGCCAGACTGATATGAAATAGGAACGGCTGGCTCGGTGAGGAAAGCAACGGGAAACTACCTCATTCCTCATTTCCCTAGCACGCCTCTTCAGTGACGCCTAGGCTATTTATGACATTTGTTGGTGGAGTTGCAGAGGATCAAACCAGCCTTCGGGCTGAATACCCAACATACATACGCATCCCCAATGACAGCTCGGAACATACTGCTTAGTCGAGCAGCTCATCTTCTTCCCCTCCCAAGTCTTCAGGAATCAACAATTTAGTTGTGAGTTGATTCATGTGACTACAAAGCAACAGTGAAGGAAGTTCAGACATCTGCTGTATCCTTGTAATTTATTAATCAAGAGACTTTTCAGTGAAATGATAAATTATGTTATATCACTTTTCGATTAATTTCCATCTATTTTACCTTACTAGGTAGGCAAACAAAATAAATCACTAAACATAAAGTGGGACATCACGTAATAAGCCTCAATTTACCATATTTCCTGTCCTCTTTTGACCTGGCTAGTTCAGTGGCATCGCCCACGGACGTGCGTAATTTGATCTCCAAGAACCACCAAATAAGATCTCTTAAAGATGTAAGTAGGACAGGAATTGCATTTGCACGAGTGTATGAGGACTAAAATTTTCATGAAAACATTTTAATATGCTAAAACATAAAACATGGATAAGAAAAGTAAATTCCCTTAGATAACTCAATACAGTTTTTACTACAATCAGTGTTGTTAGCCACCAAGTGGCAAGAGAGCCAAGCCTGACTAAACAAATCAAAAATCATTAATCTTGGAATCCACAGGGTGTTACATAAACACTACGCTGTATATTTAAATAAGTTTGAACAGACTCGACTATCTGCGTCGTACTTAAACGTCCTGATACATGAGATAAGCAACAGAAAACTTAGCATATATAAGGAAACTAAGTTTAAAATTTTTCCCATTTAATTTGCGACACATAATCTAAAAATTGCTTAGATTAGGATTTTCTGATACCCTCAAACAGACACTGAAACTAATATGAGCCCGATCTCATAATCGAAGACGAGGATTGAACCTCTCATCCCCTTAAATTAATACGTGCTTCCCCTCTAGCAATATACAATAAAATGATAAACACGGATATTGGGACACAACTAAACACCAACAATAAGCAAATCAAAAATATTTCACTGGGTCTGACATGAACACACAAAATACACACTGGTCTTGCGGGATTGGTGATGTAATCGCATCTCTGGGTCGTCTTCTGGAGCGACGTTCATTCACCTTACCTTTACTGAGGGAATAGCAAGGCCGTCTGCCCTCGCTATTTCAAACAATAACACATATCTGTCTGCAGATACACATACTGTAGCTACACGGCGAAGCCTCTTTCACATCTGTTTATCGTCACATGGCTAATGGGTCCCCTCTCCGCCTGGCCTTCCAGAGCAGCTCTCATCTGAGCCAAATCTCATCCTTCACTAGGGACAGGCTGCGGGCGCATCTGACCTCTCGAAAAATATAATATCTCTCTGGTCCGGAATCATTTTCCTCAGACTCATAATTCACAGGCCTACATGCTTGACCTTGCTTCAGGCCATCCAGAATATCCGGAATATACTCCGTATATCTCTTTTCTTCATGCAACGCACCCCGGTTCGTGCCACGTGCATGGCCATGTGTTTGCTTGCCGAAATTATTTCGAAAACCATTTCTAGTGCAACGTTAGGATTTCTTCTGCATATCTTAAAAGCTCATGCACATTAACATAACTTGCAATTCCTATTCTTTATGCCACCTGGCACTCCAGTAAGAGTCTCTTCAGTGGTGATGGTGGTGGTGTTTATTGTTTTAAGAGGAAGTACAACTAGGCAACCATCCTCTATATAGCACTAATCAGAGAGAAAAATGGAATGGATCCAACACTTCGAAAAATGAAGGTATTGGCCAACGGAAGACAAGGGCCACGAAGGGCGTGAAAATGAAAGACTACCTAGCCCTCGCAAACCTAATAGCGTCGGGGTCGGAAAAGAACAAGAGTTGACCAAGAGAGGTCGGATAGAATAGATTCAAGTGAGGAGTGTGGCACAAGTAAGTGGAAGCTATGCCAGGACTCACCTATGGGCCCCGTGGTTGCCAACCCACCCTCCAAAGTTTAGAGCCCCTGGGGCCCATTTTAGTCGCCTCTTACGACAGAAGGGGATAATGGGGGTATTATTCTACACCCCCACTCACAGGAGGAAAGGGTCTCTTCATTCGATACTCATAAGGCACCTCCACCCTTTAATTTTCAATTATCCTAACTCCACAAGCTTCCATTAATTAATCCTCAATAACACCCTCGCAACCGTACGCAATTGATTCAAAGATAATAACACTGAGAACAAATGCTTTAGTACTAAACATGAAAAAATGATCGCCATTAAGGCATAATGAACGTTTATTTAAAAAGAAATATGCGAAGCTGAACTGTCCCTCTCTCATTCTAAAAGAAAAAACTGTTCAAACTTATCTGTTACATTGCGACCCCACGGCTCTTCCATGCTGGACTGTGTTATGCATTTAACCCACTATTTCGCTAGCGTCGTCTTGGGCTGCTGGTCCTCGGTTCAGTTCCATGGTATGGTCCATCGTTCTGCCGTCTGCTTCAGCGCTGGTTTGTAGGAAGGTCTCGTCCTTAATCACCTCTTGTCGTAGATTCCCGTATCGCCAATAACTGCAATTTTACGCACACAATTAAGGGAGATATTCAATAAATTTCCGATGTCTTTGCAGTCTTCTAAGAAAAGACTAGGAAAACAACAGATAGGAAATCTGTCACGTGGGCGACTACCCTACATGCAGATCAGTAGTGACTGAGTATGGAGATGAAAGGTAAAATCCACGGATAATTACTTCTAAGATGTTAGAGAGATACATTATGATCCACTTCTCATCGTCAATTGTAAGGTGGAACTGTTCATGTATTATGGAAAACGGGATATATTAATACTCTTCTTCTGCCACTTTTCCCACATCCTCGTCTGGTCTCCAATGTGAAATATGTCACATATGAGGACTTAGTTCTGTTTTACACTCCCGATGCCCTTCCTAACGCCAAACCTATGTGGAAGGATACATCGTGTTGCTATTGGTGTTCCGGTTGTGGTTTGTAGTGTCATGTATTACTTGCATATAAACAGGTGTGTATGGTATACAAACACACATACCCAATCTCCGAGTCATAGGAATTAACCTGGTGAGTCTGGAATCCACGATCAAACCGAGAATCGAAGCCGAGATCCTCTGAACTGAAGGCCGTGACGTTGGCCATTCAGTCAAGGAGCTAGAGTAATATGTCAGTATTAATCAAGTAGGAAACTGAGCCATTAGAATAAAGCTAATTCAACTTCACCTGCCTCCTGACTTCATTTTTCGAAGTGTCGGATCCCTTCCACTTTTCCCTATCTGATTAATGTTATATAGAGGATGGTTGGCTAGTTTTACTTCCTCTTAAGATTGTAATCACCACCACCACCACCACCACCACAAACACCACCTCCATCGGTCAGCGCTTAATCGAACTACAGAAGTTCGTTCGGGATCTCTGGTGATGAGTCTGAAGGCCGCTGGTGGAGCTGTTATCAACTTGAGCACGTCAGAAGGGGGAGCGATGATTTACATTAACATTGAGAACGTGTGTGTAGAGTTTCGTGACATTAGCCGCAACGATGCAGAAGCGGATGGACCCTTACTGGAAGGGCTACATAACAGCTCTTTTCGATGCTAAATGTAACTATTATGCAATCCAAGGAATGTGCTAGTTGCGTGATTTCTTGACACCAAAGAACGGGATCAGTGCTATATTTAAAAGGCCAACTGGGCTTAATTCCAGAGGGAAAAAACAGTCAAATCTATGACCAGCAACCAGCCGTACACGAGAAGTGGTGAGGAAAGTGAAGGCCCTTCTCTCAGGTGGTAACCCTGCCCCCAGAAAGGCTATCGCATGTAAGTTGAGGATGTCTACTTCAACAGATAACACCATAATCAACAAGGACCTGCAATTAGTAAAGTGGAATAAGCACAAAGTTCACAAGCCGTTGCCTCATCACAAGGTCGCAATATCTGAAGAAAGCTGCATGGGGGCTATCTGGTAGAGGACAGATGGAAAAATGTGGTGACATTAGGTGAAGAATATGTGTAACTTAGTGACTGTAATAACTACTACCACCCTAGAGACATTTTTTTTGTTTGTAAATCAAACATTGTATAAAGAATGCCAGGAAGGTTTCCTAACGGGTTTCATGATCATCGCTGGATACTGCTACAATGGCATGTTGACCATTCGCCGTGTCGGTAATAATGTGAAGGTGAAACTCTACATACTATCAGCAAGAGGTTTTAACGCCCATTTACAACACAGATCAGCACCGTATGTTTTTTTTTTTTTTTTTTTGCTATTGGCTTTACGTCACACCGACACAAGCACTGTATGGTAGGGCGAAAAATCAGGTATGTACATAAAGATAAAGAATCCAGATACACCTCTCGCTTGACTCGTCTGTTCTTAAGAGAGTGGCGATGGAAACTGGAATCCGTAAAATTAATATTACTTTTATTGACTTCCCGTTGAAGGCACCCAATGGGTCACCCATGGACTTCCTTGCATTTGGACTCCTAAAATAGGCCTTAGAAAATAGATGTCCACACACTATCAATGGCCTCTGGAAAGCCTGTCAGGAGAAGTGGGAGTGTGCTGCAATAGCAGTTACGTTGTCGGGTTGTTGATAGGAATGCTGGCTTTCCAATTGGGCATGATTGTTAGTGGAGATATGGCTTTTCATAAGCTAATTACTAGGGCCCGGATTCACATGCACTAAAAACTCCGAAATTATGCATGCACATATACACTAAAAATGTTGTAAATATGCACAAAAATATGCACTAAAATAAAACAAAATACACTCACCAGAAGCATTATTTAATTTTAACGCACTGCAGTAGGTTTCAACAGTTTTTCAACGTTTTCAGGAGTCAATCACTTTCTGTTGCCGGCCAGAATTAATTTATACGCTGAAAATGATCGTTCTACGTCGACGGACGTAACTGGGCAATGTTTTTACACTGGCACTGAATGCTCGGAATATTTTTCTGGCAAAGACTTTAGGCATTTTCACAGCTTATCTGGTGAAACACTGCAATAGACGAAGGGCAAGTTAACAGATGGATGCACCCTTTTAGGCAAACCTTGGGAAGCTACTGTAAGGAGGAGGAAGGAATGTCAGAAAGAAGGAAATAGCTGCTGTCGACATGCTTGTATTGCGACACTGAAACATTTTTCCTTGATCAGGGAATGCTTCTTATGTTGCCAATGTATATACAACATACAGAGTTCATTAGATTTTTCATTTCGTTCAGAAATCTTAGATAATTGATCACACATAAGAGAAAAATATGTCTGTATATGCACTAACGCTCAAAACATGCACTAACGTTCACAATATGCGTTTGTATATGCGCATATGCATTTAAATCATTCCGGGCCCTACTAATTACCCTTCAAACCTCGTCCCCAGAGATTACGAACGACCTTCTACACATTGTCCTCTGACAAGAAACGAGGTAGGACATTGCATCGAACGGTGTTTCGACGCCTTAAATAGTATTGTATGTCTAAATCATTTTCAAGAAAGAAACAACAATCGCTATACGATCAATAGTGGTACAAAGCACAGTATCCATAGTAACTTCCCTTTTGCTCTAATTTTTGGCATAAATTGCAAGTGAAAATTATCTGCCACACAACCATGTCACGAAGAACTGTATATGGCGGACATAAATTATACAGTCCCGAAGAAATAAAAGCGTGTGATGAGAAGGGACAATGCCTCATTATAATCCACAACAATGTTTACGATATTACTAATTTTATGTCGGTTCATCCCGGAGGACCTGCTCTTATGCGTCTTGTTATAGGGAAAGATGCAACCGATTTGTTTGAGGATGCTGGTCATTCTGATAATGCACGAAAAATGATGCGTGAACTTCAAGTAGGAAGAATTACTCCAAAGGAACAAAAAACAAACTTAATGCGATCGTGCCTTTGCGTCATTCTCTAACTCATTCATTCTAAACATGAAACTCTATCCCTTACGGCTCAACTAATAAAAAGTAGCCTTCCAATAAGCTTTCTATAAATGCGAAGGTATCACGTGAACTATCAGATTAATATGATCATCATTTATTATTATTATTATTATTATTATTATTATTATTATTATTATTATTATTATTATTATTACCAAATCGGTTCTATTAACTACACTCGTAATTGCTGACGAAAATTAAAATGGTAAGCACATTTTGTTCCTATAGTTGTAGCCACTTGCCTAATGTGACCTCAATTTGTTTCACCCAATCGTAGTGTGTTATGATTATGCACTATTTTCTTAACAGTAATAATAATAATAATTATTATTTTCTTAACAGTCACCTCAGCCTTTTGAGCTGTTACATTTAAATAAATATAATAAAAATCTCATGCCAATTTGATAACACGGACTGATGTGCTCAGTTGCGATATTAGCAGTTCAAAGTATATATGGATTATTCAGAATTTTCCAACACGTTCGCGTTTACCTCCGCATTTTTGATTGCTGCCGAATTCGCCAGTTTTTGTAATGTAATAACGCGTATTTGTATACATCGTAGGTTTCGTTCAAATAATTTCTATAGGTCTGCACTGGTTCTCATTTGGAAAACTTTTCTAAAACTTTTTTTCACAGTAATGACCAGATTTTTCTGAAAATCGGAATTTATTTCATGTACAAATATTAAAAAAACATTCAGAAAGTTTGTTTCTCTTTGTCCAAACCTTGTCCTGTTTCTCTACGGGATCGAGTATGAGGTGAAGTGAATCTGTCGTGGCGGGTTTTTACGACCGGATGCCCTTCCAGACGTAAACCTCATCAGAGGAGTTAATGAAATGAAATGAATGACGTGATATATGACAGTAGGAAGAGAGAGGGTAAAACCCGATGCTAGCACATAGCCTACTCCTATCGAATAGCACCAAGGAGTCTGCTCAAGGCTTAACGTCCCCATCCGTCGGAAGAATCATCATCAACAGCGTCATATGCCCTCACTCCATATGCACTGCGGAGATGTTTGGAATTGAATCCAGGCTTGTGGCACGCAATCTGGTGATTATAAATTCTATACCACCACCTCCCCTACCCTGCTGGCCAACATTCCAATGGTAAAAATGTTTTCGAACAACAGAACTCGAAACGGGTAACCACGCTGTCAGACCATATAGACTTCAATGCCTCAACGATCATGGCCGCCAGTTCTAGTAACTACACTCGTAATTGCAGACGAAAATTAAAATGAAAAGCACATTTTGTTCCTATAGTTGTAGCCGCTTTCCTAATGCAATTAATTTAGTAGACGAATATGGTGGTTGTGGTGATTATTGTTTTAAAAGGAAGCACAACTGGGCAACCATCCTCTATTAACACTAATCAGAGGGAGAACATGGAAGGAGGTCCGACACTTTGAAAAATGAAGGTATCGGACAAAGGAAGGCAAGGGCCACGAAGGGCGTGAAAACGAAAGACTCCCTAGGCCTGAATGCTCAAATACCGCCGCGGTCGGAAATGAACAAGAGTTGACCAAGGGAGGTCAGATAGGAGAGATTTATTCGACGAAATTGCTCTTTCAACTGCTGAACCCTGATTGAACCCGGAATGGTCGACCTTCTCACTATTGCTACTATATAAACAATTGACTGTACAGTTGTATCTAAAGATATCATAAGAGTCGTGTAACTCTATTAAACCAATGTAGGGTCAGGTCGCCATAAATGGGCCGGCTCTAGATCTCAAAATTATTGACAACATACACTCGTTGAGAATTCAGTCAAATCACTTCTGATCTGCATTTAAGGCTGCCATCCAGGAGGCAGATTCCCTGCTAATTTTGTACCCAGACTTACCTGGAATTATTTCAAAGAAGTTGGACATTTATTGAAACTGGTTAATTATTTCAGTCCCTTATTCCTCTTCCTACAAACGTATATTTGCCCCAGTTGTCCTCTTGAATTCCAACTTTATTTTCATGCAATGATCTTTCATACTGTACCATATCATATATGCCCCAAGAGTACAATGTGTAATATTGTGTAATACTGTGGACTCATTGCAAAAAGGAAGGCTTGGTGTAGTAGGAAGTTGCGCAACGCAAGCTCTTCGGAGCGCATGGCATTGGAAATCAGTCGTTATCTTGCATGGTAACAGCGACAGTTTGTATATTTCACACGAATTAGTTGGGAATATTACGAGATCGCCTGAGAACGGCGTATTCGAAAGAGACCAATCACGAACTTGGAAGCGAAGTTGCGGACTGCAGGGATATACAGAACAAATGAACTCAGACCTACCCATTTCGATTTCTACAGTGCTGCACCATCATCGATTTAAGTAGGCAAACTGTTATTAATCTATACTCCACGTTTTTGATATGTAAAGGAAGTAAGTTATGTATTTAAAACTACCTGTAGACAGAAAAATTAATTTCGATCTAATAATGCAATAAACATATTTTAAATGAGTCAGCGCTTTCTACCTAGTAGGCGGCTGATTTATTTTATCATATCACTGGAGTTCCCCTGTACAAGGTCAGGAAGTGTGAAGAGCGTGTGGCTTAGAGATGCGATTCACTCTGCTCTGAATTCTTGACTCTGCTGGTCTATACTTATTACACCAAGCACATGTTGAACGGTGGTAACATTAACAGTGACGCTTTTCTTTAACCAAGTATACAGATTTTATAACGTGAAATGTGAGACGTTATTCAACAAATGGTATGCACTATCCATGTGCAAGTGATATTATTTAATCACGGGAGTGTATAGCACGATGTATAAAGTCAATTACCTTTACTATATATATAATTATGTGTTACGTGACAGTATGCCAGTGTGCGGTTTTGGCGCGGGATTGTTAATGACTAAGACGGTATATGTCATCGGTATTACAAAGCCCGTGGACTCAAGTTCGCATTCGTGTAGTGCACGAACTATAATCGGTACGCGTTCCGCGATCGCGAAGTATGTGTGCGTATCATTATATACCTCTCGGTATAAATTAATGGTGTGTGCGGTAGTAGCATATTTCAAAGACGGCGATGGAAGAAGCAAGGGCCAGCAGTATATTTTGATTCGCCATGAAGTGTGCTGCAATGATATCGTAATTTACGCAGACATAGCGGTCTGGGGACCGTTGTGAAAGCTGAGAATGACACCAATTAAGTTTATCATAAATTATAAGCATGCTTAGATAAAAGAATTAGCCTAGTTCGATCCTTATGCAGTTTAATTGTAAATGTCAGTCGTTTTGTGGCTGAGCTGTGTTTTTATTAATGTAAAGTAATATTTAGTTTCAGGGGATGTGCATTTTCGAACCCTGCAGTTATCTTATTATTATTTTTCCTCTTTATTACATGGAAAAGAGGGAAAGCATTAGGTGTAGAAAGGTGTGTTTGTCATGATGTTACTGTGTATTCCAATTTATGTTATGAGATGTAGACTCTTTTATTAAGGAGGTTCCAGACCCTTAAGATTGCTTGGGAACTTATTTCAGTAGGGAACAGGTTGTTTGTTTTAGTGCACGGAGAATGATTTATTAGTTAATTGCATGGCAGATGTATCCAGTATGAAAGTACATCGTTGAGTTAGCGTCTTACAGAGAGGCAAAGAGGACCAGCTAATTGTGAATGTGATGTGTTATAATACGAGAGAAAGGCAAGATTAGCCTGATAAACTGAGATGTATATAGATGTGTGTTAAGACAGGACGGAGGTGCCTGCAAAGTATTATAAGCGGGAAATGTAATGGTGTTATCTGCGTAATTAGAGAAAGTTTTATTTGCTTAGACTGTTTATTGATACAACGAGAGTCGAACTCTTGTACCACGAGATGTTAGACCAGATGTGCCGCGTGTCTTATAATTTAGCTGTGTTGAATTGAAATGTGTAATTAAGGCCGTAGTAATGCGTATTGAAGAGTATTGAGTTGAGTTCGAGGCCTATTGGTTGTATGATGAACAGAGCAGTAATTTGCGGCGTTATAAGCGTCCAACGATATATTCGAATTTCTCACGCAATCCATTAAGAATCCAATTAGCTGATGTCATTTCTTGCGAGGCAGGCCAGGCCGCCTTACAGCTGGAGAATTAAAATTGTTAGAATATTTATGATACGACGTGCAAGATGATCTACCTATGACGTGTATGTAACTGAGTCAGGGTTTCCTTGTGGTTTCTAATAAGAAGAAGTTTAACATCTCATATAAATTATATTTCAGATATGCGGGTACACAGTGATATTCTCTTTATTCTTCTTTGCATGATATTTATGGGATTTGAGTTGTCTGTTGATATTTAATGGTGTCTTTTATTTTATTGATGTTTATGTGTCATTGTATTCGTTGTTAAAGAATTGTTTCTTTCATATGAGCCTGTAGCTCACTTTGACGGGAAGTCAGCGATTTAAGCTGTCCACTTGTAACAGAACGGTTTGTTTTTAAATTAAGTGTATATTTAAGTTAGGAACCCCTGGAACAATGTGATTTATTTATAATTGTTGAAAAAGTACACTGAAGAAAACGGAAATTGCAACAGCCTGAAGGAGTAGTGCTACATTGCTGCAATTGAACATGCAGGACGAGTCTTCGATCGTGCTTCGATGATTACACTTTCAGGTCCCTCTGGCTGCAAGTTTGGACAACAATCAATACAGAATGTGCCTACTACGAGCTGCAATACATTGATGAATTCGTCGAGGCATGGAGTCAATAAGGCCCTGGATCGCTTCCTGAGGAATTGCGGCCCATGCTTGCTGCACTGCACGGGTCAGTTGTTCCAGAGTTGTGGGTGGCTGGGGACGGTTGGCCAGTTATCGACCCATCATGTCCCACACATGCTCAATAGGACTGAGGTCAGGGGATCTGGCGGGCCATTCTAAGGTTGTGATGTCGTGGATAGCTTATCTGGAGATGCGTGCAGTGTGAACCCGGGCATTGTCCTGCTGAAACATCCCATTAGCAATGTTCGCCATAATAGGGACAACCACTGGATTGAGTACCCTATCAATGTACTGTCGAGCAGTCATAGTGCCCTCAACAAGCACTAATTGTGATTTCACATTAAAGCCAGTAGCTCCCCAGACCATAATGCTTGGTGTTGGCCCTGTGTGCCTCTCGACAATAAGATCTGGGCGGCCCCTCTCCCCGGTACGTCGGCGCACACGATTCCGGCGATCACTGCGGGCAAGACAGAAGCGCGATTCATCACTAAAGACGACCCTATGCCATTCGTCGACCCACGTCGATCTTTCTCGACACCAGGCCAACCTTACACATCGCTGTTGTGGGGTCAATGGAACACATTATGCAGGGTCACGGGCTCGTAAGCTAGTTGCACGCAGGCGATTACCAACTGTTTGTTGTGTAACGTGCGGTGCCACACCTGCTCGAATTTGGGCTGCTGCTGCATGGGGTTCCATCCGGGCCATCCGAATGATGCAGCGATCCTCTCTCACAGTTGTCTGTCGTGCTAGGCCTGTGCCAGTTCTACGAGTGTGGGTACCTTCATTTAACCACTGCTGCCATACACGTTGTACCGTAGATGCCTATCGGCCAACACGTGCAGCGACAGTACTTAGCGATAATCCATGCTCACACAGCCCAATTATCCGAGCCCTCTCAAACGGCGACTGTTGTTGATAGCGTGCTCTTCTCTGTCGTCGAGGCATGTTTGACGGGGAACATTTCACTGCACAGACTGCAAGTCAACTACGCTACACCAGAGTCCGTATACTGGAGTTGATTCCTCCGCGACCAATCACGTGGGGCGACCTGTAGCAACAATCCAATGGGTCTGAAACTTTGATCGTTTACATACCTACATGGCATCATTCCATATCTTGAAAATCAACATAAACGACCAATGGCTTCATGTTGTTGCAATTTCCATTTTCTTAAGTGTAACTTCTTATATGGATCAGATCTAGTATAATTCTATTCTGTTGCGGTATGTCTTATAAAACATTTGTTGAAATGATATCCTTCAGATTTATTATGATAAATTTAACTGCGTCGACTCAAAGCGTAGTGTATTTTTCTCCCAGATTTATTTTGTAAATATTTTGTATGAATACGGGATATTGCCTGTATTTTCATGTGATGTATTAGTAATCTGTTAACAATGTGCACGGCACATACCTGTGATTTTAGCATTTGTTTGAGCCATTTTCAAGCGTTTCATTTATTTAACTTGTTTGTAATATGAATCATCTATAATGTTCTTATATAATAAATCCGTCTAACCCCCTGTTTTGCATTTTATTCACGGAATTATGTCCCTGTTTCCCGTTCACATACCTATGGTATTTTCATCCTGAGATTTTTGATTTATTTTTGCCCTGATTTCATTTTATAAACCGAATACGCAGCTCTCCGACGGCGCCGGTAGATTTTTACGGACGGGAATGGTACAATACATTCAAAAAACTCCATTCAAAGTTATTCGTCTACTTCGCAATGCGGGTGGGGGCGGTAGAACAACATCCACGGTATCCCCTGCCTGTCGTAAGAGGCGACTGAAAGGGGCACAGGAACTCCTAACTTGGGAGTGTGGGTTGGCAACCATGCGGCCAGTAGCTGAGTCCTGGCACAGCTTAAACTTACTTGTGCCAGGATCCTCACTTGTATCTCTCCTATCTGATCTCCCTTGGTCAACTCTTGTTATTTTCCGACCCCGACGGTATTAGAGCATTGAGGTCTAGGGAGTCTTTCGTTCTCACTCCCTTCGTGGCCCTTGCCTTTCTTTGTCCGATACCTTCATTTTTCAAAGAGTTGGACCTCCTTCCATGTTCTCCTTCTCAGTAGTTTTAATAGAATATGGTTGCCCAGTTTTACTTCATCTTAAAACAATAATCACCACAACCATCATATTCGTCTACTAAAGTCATTCCACACCATATCTCCAATGACAGCTCGGAACATACTGCTTAGTCGTGCAGCTCATCTTCCTCCCCTCCCAAGTCTTCAGGAATCAACATTTTAGTTGTGAGTTGATTCATGTGACTACAAAGCAACAGTGAAGGAGTTAAGACATCTCCTGTATCCTTGTAATTTATTAATCAAGAGGCTTTAGAGTGAAATGATAAATTATCTTAAATCAATTTACGATTAATTCCCATCTATTTTACCTTACTGGGTCGGTAAACAAAATAAATCACTAAAAATACAGTGGGACATCACTTAATAAGCCACAATTTACCATATTACCTGTCCTCTTTTGACCTGGCTAGTTCAGCGGCATCGCCCACGGAACGTCCGTAATTTGATCTCCAAGAACCACCAAATAAGATCTCTTAAAGATGTAAGTAGGACAGGAATTGCATTTGTATGAGTGAATGAGGACTAAAATTGCATGAAAACATTTTAATATGCTAAAATGTAAAAAGATGGATAAGAAAAGTAAATTCCCTTAGATAACTAAATACAATTTTTACTACAATCAGTGTTGTGAGACACCAAGTGGCAAGAGAGCCAAGCCTGACTAAACAAGTCAAAAATCATTAATCTTGGAATCCGTAGGGTGTTACATAAATACTACGCTGTATATTTAAATAAGTTCGAACTGACTCGACTAGTTTTGTCGTACTTGTACATGATGTAAGCAACAGAAAACTTCGCATATATAAGAAAACTAAGTTTAAAATTTTTCCCATTTAATTTGGGACACATAATCCACAAAAATGCTTAGATTAGGACTTTCTGATACCCTCAAACACACACTGAAGCTAATATGAGCCCGATCTCATAATCAAAGACGAGGGTTGAACCTCTCAACCGCTATAATGCATACGTGCTTCCCCTCTGGCAATATACAATAAAATGTCAGAAAATATTATAGTAATTTACTGTGTGCTTCGAGGTGATCCGATGTACTAAGTATATTTGTCTTTCTTAGTATGATTTGAGCGGGATGAGCGTGGAAATCAAGCTTTGGTTTGCAAAAAGGAGAAGCGATTGTACCCTGGGGATCCCCCGTGTGTGGCGTCTCTGTTAAGAACATATATAAAGGAGCATTGAGAAGAGATGGCATTCTTTGGAAGACAGACGATGAGACAGGATGCGTCGTAAGCTTGCAGCAATTACATAGAGCCAGGATTAGAATATATAGTGTCAGTCAGTTATCATTCATAGCCTGGAGAAATAGCAATTACACGGAGCTAGGAAGTAATATTTTAATAAACTTTGGTCCAGAAGGTGCATCTGCATGCTACAATTCTCAATACATACTTTCTACTTATGATTAGGGGCTCTACGGGACGAACTATAAGCCCGAACGGGAGGCATGTTCTATAGTTTCTTCAGTCCTAACTAGGAGTGACGGGAGTGCGCAAACAGGCATCTTAATTGTGTGCGTAAAATTGCAGTTATTGGCGGCACGGGAATCTACGACAAGAGGTGATTAAGCACGAGATCTTCCCGTCCAAATGGTAGCTTATAGGAATAAATGAAAATGTACTTTAATTTGCGTGAGTTTTCATGCATACGCACAGACCTGGTATCAGCTGATAGACAGGCCGTCCCGTTGCGAGCAGAGAGCCGGAACTGGGTCGAGCGGTCATGGCAGTGTTGCCAACTCCTAAGTCCTAATTCCCCCCAGATCACTTCCAAAATCCCTCTAAATGAGACAAAACAAACCCAAATCATAATTATTATTTTCGTCACCATCATATTGATTAAACACAATATTTTAAAAAATCTACAGAAATACTACGGTACACAAAAGGATGATTGGAAACATACAAGAAAATTATTAGAAACCGTGCATGCTACTGTTGAAGAGAAAACTATACTCACAAGTTTATCTTTCTTGTATTCCTGCTGTGTGATCCTCAAAATTTGCTCAGATCCTCTAGCACCTCCTTTTTTTCACTCATTTCAACGTTTTTGTAATGATACATGGACTCACTGAACTTTTTAATCACTCGAGGGGATGGTTGAAAACGAGTACAACATATTTTTTCCTTATTAAATAATAACTAGATTCAAGTAGAGAATTTATTAGTTCTAACGATATCCTGTTCCTTAATTTGTTTGTTATAATAGAAAATACTGAAAATGCGCGCTCCATTGTGGCATTTGATACTGGTAACGTTAGCAGCCTAATTGTAAAGTTACCAATATTAGAGAAACGATCATTTCCAGCTGCATCTTTATCCTGAAGAACCTCATCCCACAAAGGCGTAGTACTTGATGTGTTGTGCCATTGTTTATCTTGGTAGATTGTTCCACTCTGAGACAATGTCATCTATATTCCCAGCCACTTTAGGACCACTGAAATTGGAGACTAGTTGAAGTGTTTCATGTTTCTTCTGTGATGTTGCTGTGGAAGGATGTAGTACTGCCATCGTCTGTAAAATTGCTATATTTTCTGGTAATCTTTTCTGTAGTTCCTTGCACAAGTCAATTAAGAACTTCTTGCATCTTTCATGAACGTCGTTGCGTTCATCAGGTTTCGGAATTTGCACCGAACATTCAAAATCATATCTTAAATACATACCTGAAGTATGCATCACGTACTTCTCAAAGTCAAAGTATGGGAGATCTACATCCTTCTGCTTTTCCAGCTGAGTGGGTACAACAATTTTTTCAGTACTGATTTAAAGAGTAGAAAGACATCCTTCAGTGCTTTCTCTGCGTCAACTCGCTCACTTTGAAATATCATATTAATCCTGCATATAGCTTTTAACTCAGTTTTGAGGAACACCAGAAGGGCTTTATAGGCTACGTAGAGCAGTCCATTATATTATAAAGTTGTTCAGACATGAAATATTTGTCCTCAATTCTTGCTAAGGAAAATAGCAATTTCAGATCTTGCATTGTTCCAGAGTTGTTTCAATGGTAGCATATCTCGCGAGCCACCGAGTGCCACAAAGCCCTTGAATCCTTTTGAGGTTGCGGTTGTTATTCATTGTTTTAAACAGTTGTTTGTAATGGCCTAGTCTCTTAGGACTCTAGGAAAACCACTTGCGGGTCTCCCTGATTAGAAACTCCAACTGACAAGGAAAAGTTTTAGTAGCTTTCTCGGCACAAACATGAAGAGAATGACATACTTCATGACGATAAGGTCAGGGACAGTGCATTTCAGAAGAGCTGTTACAGAATTATCGATCTCTACCATTACACTTGCACCATTCACCCCAATGCTTACTAAGTTTTCAAGTGTAATGTCATCACTTTCAAGCTATCCTTTCAGTGAATAGTAAATGGTTTTTGCATCACAAGTACCGGTAGTCAGTTACAAAATACAATAAAATGTAGAAACAATGTCTTTTCAACAACAGAAATGTACCGTAACAGAAAGCTAAGCAGCTTTTGAGTTGTAAGATCGGTACTTTCATCAATAATAATAGAGTAAGGGGAATTTTCAATTTCGAGAACCAAATTTTCTTGCAGAGAAGGGCATATAACGTTCTTAATAAGCATGGTATATTTTGTTCTATGGATCTTTACACTTTGTAAAGTAGTAGAAGTAGAACAATCTAACAGAGAAATAAGTTCCCCCAGATGATCAACAATCTTAATGGAAGAACGTTGAGCTACATAACCAGCAATTTTAAGTTCCTGCCAATTTCTACAGGTTTGATCTCTTGGCACGATTTTGCTACCCTCTCCATCTGAACTTCATCGCAATGCTTTTTCGTTTTTGCATGATCTAACAAATCCTTTTTATGAGCTTTGAGTCTAGCGTGGAAATATCTGCAGAATGCTTTGGCTAGACGCTTCGGGTGTTAACCATTCTGAAAAGTGATGAAGAGATTTGTTACTCACTAACCATCAAAGATGAAAAAGAACATATTTATAACCTAACCATAACAGCAAAACTGATCCACTGTGTCCGTGTACTGATGAGCGATTTACAAACATCTCAAGACAGCTGTTTATAATGACTTAATTTCTTAGGACTGTAGGAAAATCAGTTGTGGGTTACCAATGACACCTCATGTCTAGCTAGCAATATTGTACCGTATTTTTAAATGTACACTTTTCTGTTTGAGATGATGACAAAATAAATATCTCATGAGAGCATTTTGTAATGTGGTATTTAACATCTTTTAAGTATACTCAAATTGATTAAATTTCATATATAACTTACCTTACAATACGGGAAATGTTTCCCACGTCTTTGTATACTTCTGTACGTATTTCTTCTTCTATTTGGATGTCATTATATATTACACCGATACACATTCACAAAAAAGAATACATCACTCCACAGAATTATTAACACATCAAGCAAATAACATTACAACTGCATGAAGAGCACAGTCACAGTGAAAACTGCTTCGAGTTACGCTATCAGACTGTTACATTCACGTACTGCGGGGATTTCCTCCTACATGACATTTTTTCTACAAAACAGACCAATGAACTATGTGCGACACCCGAAGTCTCTGATTCCCCTCAACATGTACCAATAGGAATAAATGCTGCTGCGGTTATCGAGGAGAAGGAGATACAGAGAGAAAGTGAGAGATATGCATATTTGTAATGTTTTGATGTACCGTATCGGTAGTTTGTAGTTCTTATTAATTGCAAAAATCAGTAGATTTCATATAAATACACCTATCCGCTGGTAGTCAACAGAAATGTAAAGAATAAGGCGGCTGTTTGGTTCATAGAAGAGACAAGAAGAGGGAATCCCGAGGCACGTGAAGGGATCGTACGTTAAGAGCTGCTAGAAGAGAAAATAATGACGTTGCGTGATTAACTGCAGTGTCTGAGACAGGCTGGCCAACAGTGAAAAATTAAACCTCAAGATAAATTTGATACACTAGCGGACCCAAGCATACTACAGCAATGAAATAAATAAATAAATAAATAAATAAATAAATAAATAAATAAATAAATAAATAAATAAATAAATAAATAAATAAATAAATAAATAAATAAATAAATAAATAAATACAGAAATAAATAAAAAAATATGTTATTCGCACAACCCCTCAAAATTCCTCAAAAAATAATTTTCCCCCTAAAATTCCCCCCGACTCTTTTATCCCCCCAACTTGCCCTCTAGGACGATTAAATCCCCCTAAATTTAGGGGGAAAACCCCCAAGTTGGCAACACTGGGTCATGGACACCTGAGCTACGTCACAGCGGTGCTCTCGTAACGCAGCGGAAAGTTGGAGAAGGGGTGGGAGAATTCTGGAGCAATCCGTACACTTGAAAGAGAGGACGAATCACATTTAAGCATTAATTTCGACCAATAGAAATCATAACATGTAGATTACGTCACTTTTACTTGTTCGTTGGTTGAGGGATGAACATTTTACGGCAAAAAGGAGCGAATAGTAAAATTAGTGCATTGTGAGAGCGAAACCACAGTATTATTCTTGTTAGGTCAAGAACAGTCACATATTCTAGTACTTTCTGGAGAAGAAAATATCAAGGGACAAACCTTGTCTTTTGAAGGAGTATAAATAATACGAATTCGTCTGAGAAAATACACCGAAAACTTCGAGTACACTTTATCTAATCAATCAGTGGCGTGCACTGCAACCCATCTACCCCAGCGCTGCTGGGGTAAAGAACTTTATATTAACATTTAATAATTATTCCTTAGAACGCTTTTTTTATAATGGTTCATGTTGGTGGGTTACTGTAGTCACGTCCTAGTTCGTGAACCATGGGCAACGGCTGAGTGGCCTAGTAAGTGGTCCTGAGAGTCGGGATACCAGTTGCTATGGAATGGGAGTGGGCATCTCGGACATATTCTGAGTCCTGGCCCTCCTTGTGTTCAGGCGGCTAGGACTATACAATCCACCGGTGGTCCATAACCCGTTAGAGGAGAGATCCTCACTTGGACTATGTGCAAGTACGGTAGCATCCTGCTTCATGAATCGACCGAGCTCAGAACATTTTAAGCAAACCTCGGACCTATGGGAGTAACGGAGTCCCACTCCCATTTGACAGGCGAGGGACTCCTTGGAAACAACTTGGCGAACGAAATGGAATTCGATGGGGAGCTATCAATATTAATGGGGCTTATGGAAGAAAGAAAGTAGAACTGGCTGAGTCAGCAAAGAGGATGCATCTGGATGTGCTAGGAGTAAGTGATATTCGGGTAAGGGGAGATAACAAGGAAGAGTTAGGAGATTATAAAGTGTACTTGACGGGTGTTAGAAAGGGAAGGGCAGAGTCTGGGGTAGGGCTCTTTATCAGGAATACCATTGCACGGAACGTAGTTTCTGTTAGGCACGTAAATGACCGAATGATGTGGGTAGATTTGTCAGTTGGAGGAATTAGGACTAGAATTGTGTCCGTGTATTCACCATGTGAGGGTGCAGATGAGGATGAAGTTCACAAGTTTTATGAAGCATTGAGTGACATCGTGGTCAGGGTCAACAGCAAGGATAGAATAGTGCTAATGGGCGATTTCAATGCGAGAGTTGGGAATAGAACTGAAGGATACGAAAGGGTGATTGGTAAATGTGGGGAAGATATGGAAGCTAATGGGAATGGGAAGCGTTTGCTGGATTTCTGTGCTAGTATGGGTTTAGCTATTACGAATACATTCTTCAAGCATAAGGCTATTCACCGCTACACATGGGAGGCTAGGGGTACCAGATCCATAATAGACTATATCTTAACCGACTTCGAATTCAGGAAATCTGTTAAGAATGTACGAGTTTTCCGGGGATTTTTTGATGATACAGACCACTATCTGATCTGTAGTGAACTAAGTATCTCTAGGCCTAAGGTAGAGAAAGTGAAATCTGTCTGCAAACGAATAAGAGTACAAAATCTCCAGGACGAGGAAATTAGACGGAAGTACATGGATATGATTAGTGAGAAGTTTCGAACAGTAGACAGTAAGCAGGTTCAGGATATAGAAAGTGAATGGGTGGCATACAGGGATGCTGTAGTAGAAACAGCAAGGGAATGCCTAGGAACAACTGTGTGTAAAGATGGGAAAAGGCGAACATCTTGGTGGAATGATGAAGTGAGAGCAGCTTGTAAACGTAAAAAGAAGGCTTATCATAAATGGCTCCAAACAAGGGCCGAGGCAGACAGGGAGTTGTATGTAAATGAAAGAAACAGAGCGAAACAAATAGTTGTTGAATCCAAAAAGAAGTCATGGGAAGATTTTGGTAACAACCTGGAAAGGCTAGGTCAAGCAGCAGGGAAACCTTTCTGGACAGTAATAAAGAATCTTAGGAAGGGAGGGAAAAAGGAAAAGAACAGTGTTTTGAGTAATTCAGGTGAACTCATAATAGATCCCAGGGAATCACTGGAGAGGTGGAGGGAATATTTTGAACATCTTCTCAATGTAAAAGGAAATCATCCTAGTGGTGTTGTGAACAGCCAAGCTCATGGGGAGGAGGAAAATGATGGTGGTGAAATTATGCTAGAGGAAGTGGAAAGGATGGTAAATAAACTCCATTGTCATAAAGCAGCAAGAATAGATGAAATTAGACCTGAAATGGTGAAGTATAGTGGGAAAGCAGGGATGAAATGGCTTCATAGAGTAGTAAAATTAGCATGGAGTGTTGGTAAGGTACCTTCAGATTGGACAAAAGCAGTAATTGCATCTATCTATAAGCAAGGGAACAGGAAGGATTGCAAGAACTATCGAGGTATCTCAGTGATTAGTATACCAGGCAAAGTATTCACTGGCATCTTAGAAGGGAGGGTGTGATCAGTTGTTGAGAGGAAGCTGGATGAAAACCAGTGTGGTTTCAGACCACAGAGAGGCTGTCAGGATCAGATTTTCAGTATGCGCCAGGTAATTGAAAAATGCTACGAGAGGAATAGGCAGTTGTGTTTATGTTTCGTAGATCTGGAGAAAGCATATGACAGGGTACCGAGGGAAAAGTTGTTCGCCATACTGGGGGACTATGGAATTAAAGGCAGATTATTAAAAGCAATCAAAGGCATTTATGTTGACAATTGGGCTTCAGTGAGAATTGATGGTAGAATAAGTTCTTGGTTCAGAGTACTTACAGGGGTTAGACAAGGCTGTAATCTTTCACCTTTGCTGTTTGTAGTTTACATGGATCATCTGCTGAAAGGTATAAAATGGCAGGGAGGGATTCAGTTAGGTGGAAATGTAGTAAGCAGTCTGGCCTATGCTGACGACTTGGTCTTAATGGCAGATTGTGCCGAAAGCCTACAGTCTAATATCGTGGAACTTGAAAATAGGTGCAATGAGTATGGTATGAAAATTAGCCTCTCGAAGACTAAATTGATGTCAGTAGGTAAGAAATTCAACAGAATTGAATGTCAGATTGGTGATACAAAGCTAGAACAGGTCGATAATTTCAAGTATTTGGGTTGTGTGTTCTCCCAGGATGGTAATATAATAAGTGAGATTGAATCAAGGTGTCGTAAAGCTAATGCAGTGAGCTCACAGCTGCGAGCAACAGTATTCTGTAAGAAGGAAGTCAGCTCCCAGACAAAACTATCTTTACATCGGTCTGTTTTCAGACCAACTTTGCTTTACGGGAGCGAAAGCTGGGTGGATTCAGGATATCTTATTCACAAGTTAGAAGTAACAGACATGAAAGTAGCAAGAATGATTGCTGGTACAAACAGGTGGGAACAATGGCAGGAGGGTACTCGGAATGAGGAGATAAAGGCTAATTTAGGAATTAACTCTATGGATGAAGCTGTACGCATAAACCGGCTTCGGTGGTGGGGTCACGTGAGGCGAATGGAGGAGGATAGGTTACCTAGGAGAATAATGGACTCTGCTATGGAGGGTAAGAGAAGTAGAGGTAGACCAAGACGACGATGGTTAGACTCGGTTTCTAACGATTTAAAGATAAGAGGTATAGAACTAAATGAGGCCACAACACTATTTGCAAATCGAGGATTGTGGCGACGTTTAGTAAATTCACGGAGGCTTGCAGACTGAACGCTGAAAGGCATAACAGTCTATAATGATAATGTATGTATGTGTGTATGTATGTACGCTTTTTATAATGTTTAACAAATTGCGAACATCTAAGCCAAGCCAAGTACAGCTGTCTCGACAGTCCGCTCGCACTACCGCAGTTCAGCTTCTCCAGAGAGCTGGGTTTCCTTGCCGGCGCGATAGAGAGCTAGCCCCAGCGAAATTTAAGGTCGTTTGGATGACGCATGCACTTGAAGCTTCCTCGAAGCGAAGCTGTGGCCCCTCCCCCGACAGTTTTTTACGGTGACAGGCCATCTAGTTTAGGTGAGGGGTGTTAGTTTTAATACTTGACACCCGAAGTCTTCAGCACCACACACTAGAGACTGAAAGAAAAATATCAACATATTAACAGTGTAGCCACTTACACATCGCCTTGCTAATAAAATAGAGCCAGTATATGAAATCAATTGTAATATAGAAGAATATATTTTAGTCTTGGGTTTCGGCATGTATACAGCTTTTTCGAGCAATTCATTGATGGCACGTGTAGAGAATGTGTTCCGATAGCCGCAGAAAACTATTTAGGTTGCCCAGCACGAACACAGAGTTAAGCGCATATGATTGTATGTGATAGTGGTATATAGTGAATTTTTGTAGTTTTCCTCTTTGATTATAGGTGAAGGTCTCGCGAGTTCTGTGGCATTCTTCATTAATATAACGTGTGTTATACGTCGCGACAAATATTTTCCCTCGTGTGTCGTTGATGCACGTACACTCAGTATGCGAGTGGAACTATAAAACTTCAGTGACGGTAAAATACCAGTTAAATTTTGCTGATCAGTTTAGATTAGGCTTTTTAAGTAAAAAAAAAACAAATAGTTAGTCCCAGTGTATTTTTGTGAAAACCATGACGAAGCGTCACCGGATGAAACTGTAAGTATATTGTTTAAAATCTGCTGGTGGTGTCGTCACTGCCGTGAATATCAATTTGGAAGTATGTGCGAGCGTGTGGTTGAAAATATTCTTGAAATATCTTTCTCAGGTAGACCTTTCCACGAAAAATGCAGCCTTACAAAATGGTAACGTTGACTTTAGAGAGTGTAGTGGGGCTACGATTCTTTATATTTAAAAAGCTTTTTTGCAGCTGGGGTAATGAATACGTTCAACGCACGCCACTGTCCAATTTTATGGACTTGGTTTAAAAATATCTTAATGAGTTCGTATTTTGACTTTGAATTCGAGGAATAGTCCACGATCTCATGTGGACTATTTCATTCCGAAGTACACTTGGAACAATTTAAGCCGTCGAGAAGAGAACATTATTTACCGAGTGAACTTGCGAAAACGTACGACATAGACTATTACAGGGTGTGAGTCGAGTGACAACTTGAATAGTTAACAACGTGTTTAACAACTGTAGGACATCAAATACAAGGATTAATGAGAAGTGGATGTATGTTACATTATTCTATGCCACCAGAGAAATAGGTCATCAAATGCTGTACATCGTTGCATCGACTGTTAGACAAGTTTAGTATGATAGTGCACAACTTATTGAGGTAGTACAAGTGGAGCAAACCTCTAATTTAAATTTTAGTTTCAGCCTGACTACGAAAGCCAGATCGTCAGTTATGAATCAACGAGGGAGGATTTCCACGAGAACCTTAAGGAATTATCGCCGCAACTTCATATTGCCTGACTATTCCGACATCATGGACTTCTAAGCTGAAATTGTGTGAGCCAGCACAATGATCATGTACGACCCGCCGTAATCGAGAGTGGAGACCCGTTCTCATGTCTGCATATCCCAGATGATGTCTACATGAAAACCATGAGTACCCATTAAATCATATACTTTCTTCCTGTAGATTTTTCGTAAGATTTTATTGATAGATTAATTTCTCTGCTATTAGTTAAATTTGAATTTCTTTCATTATGGTGTTGGTTGAGTAGAGCATATGTGTTATTAGTTCATGGATGCTATATGTGTGTTACTTAAGATCTTCAAAAATTGTCACTGGTATATTGAGGTAATAATAATAATAATAATAATAATAATAATAATAATAATAATAATAATAATAATAATAATAATAATAATAATAACAATAGTATAATGGGAGAGTTCTGCGGCCACCACATCCTCCGGGCTCCCAGGGCTCCCTCCACCACCCGCGGGAAATTTGAATTTTGGCGGGAAATTTGAATTTTGGCGCGAGATTTGAATTTGTAAACAAAGCCACGTGCTTTTTGACAGCTGTCATCGACAACAACGCATCGCTAACCTCACTGCTGCCATCTTGACGGGCCTAAACCTCAGTAGTGCCAACTTAACCTAACTAGCGCGTGGTAAACAAAGCCACGTGTTTTTTGACAGCCACGTGCTTTTTGACAGACAACAACGCATCGCTAACCTCAGTACTGCCATCTTGACGAGCCTAAACCTCAGTAGTACCAACTTAACCTAACTAGCGCGAGGTAAACAAAGCCACGTGTTTTTGACAGCCACGTGCTTTTTGACAGACAACAACGCATCGCTAACCTCAGTACTGCCATCTTGACAGGCCTAAACCTCAGTAGTACCAACTTAACCTCACTAGCGCGAGATAAACAAAGCCACGTGCTTTTTAACAGCTGTCATCCGCCATCTTTAAACTACAGAGCACTGTGCAGCCCTCTTTATCGTAGTAGATGTAAATTCGTCACCTGTCATAGGCAGTGCTGCCATCTTGGCGGGCCTAAACCTTAGTGCTACCAACTTAACCTCACTAGCGTGAGATAAACAAATCCACGTGCAGCTGTCATCCGCCATATTTAATCCATAGAGCACAGTGCTGCCCTCTTTAGCTACTTACCTTTGAAATGTGGTACGTCACAGCTGTCATCCGCCATCTTGCATCCGAAACCTCAGTGCTGCACTCTTTAGCTAGATACCTTTGAAATGTAGTGGTGGCAAATTCTTTATGCTCTTGTTTGGAAACAAAGCCACGTGCTTTTTTGACAGCTGTCATCCGCCATCTTTAATCCAGAGAGCACCGTGCTGCCCTCTTTAGCTACTTACCTTTGAAATGTGGTACGTCACAGCAGTCATCCGCCATCTTGCATCCGAAACCTCAGTGCTGCACTCTTTAGTTTGAAATGTAGTGGCGGCAAATTCCACGTGCTCTTGTTTGGAAACAAAGCCACGAGCTTTTTTGACAGCTCTCATCCGCCATCTTTAATCCATAGAGCACCGTGCTGCCCTCTTTAGCTACTTACCTTTGAAATGTGGTACGTCACAGCTGTTGAGGTTTGAATGTACAAGCAAACGACACCTACCGGACAGACTTGTAACTAAGTGGAGTTTTACGCTTGTAGATTCCCTTTTGTTTTGTAAGTAGTAGTAAATATAGTGTTGTAAGAAAGACGTAGTTATTATTTGCACGTTACAACTCAACATATTGGTGCCGAAAACTCGCTCACGGTTCAAATTACGTATCACCGCATCACGAGACGACGTTCTTTGAACATTCTTAGACGAAGATACGAAGTGGAAAGTGAAGTGAAGTGCAGATTACATTAAATAAGACACGGGACTTCACAACACGAGACGCCAGCCGGTAATATCCGATACACACTTGATGAGTACGATATTTATTCATTCTGTGAAATATATCAAGAATCGTTTGCTTAACAGAGCATGCTAGCAAGGAATTCGCAACTACTGCATGGATTGAGTCGAAATTACTGTGAGCATGCACGCATGATTTTCTCATTGTGCACGAGTAGCCATTTTGAATAGCTATAGGTACGCCATCTGCCACCTTCTAGGTGTTTCCACGATTAAGTACGTGACTAGTGCTGCCATCTGCCAGCACCTACTGGAGTCAGAACACTGCATACTGCGCTATCTTTACGACTTCGCCGTACTACATCACATCAGAACTGACCCACCCCATCCCTCAGTCGCATACCTACCTGGAAGAGCAATAAATTACCTCCTCTCTACCTCAACGGCACTTTCCATTCACAATGACTGACAACGAACAGCAGCTTAAGAAGCTTAAACGGAAGAGAACAACTCAGCGTAATAATGCTACACGCTTCTCCACATTTTTAAAAGGCTGTAATGACTCTACAGACCTCAGTGAGATTCAACACATCCATGATCGTCTTCAAGATACATTGCAACAGTTAATAGCCTTAGATGACTCTATACATGACCTGTTACAAGATGAAGATTATGAAGCAGACACATGCACTTGTGAAGAATATATAGATACCTCAAAGCGCGCTCTTCAGAAGGCTAATAGCCTTCTCGGAAAGAAGAAAGAACAAACTAGCGTGTCTTCTACACCCTGTTCAGACGTTCATCCCACGAATATTCAAGGAGTAAAATTACCAACGATCAGGCTCGAACCGTTCTCCGGCGACATAGAGACTTGGTCTACGTTCTGGGAGCAGTTCCAGTCCTCGGTTGACAAGAACCCGTCAATATCCGACATAAACAAGCACGTGTTCCTGCGAGGGTATCTCGAAGGGGAGCCAAGGCGACTCGTAGATGGCATTGCAGTGCGCGCAGATACCTACGAACAAACGAAGACAATACTGGTAGCACGCTACGGAGACAAGAACAGAATAATCCAGGCCCACCTGGACTTCCTGGAGAATTTAAAGCCCGCATTCTCGGAGACCCCTGAAGAACTAAATATGACATACGTGGAATGCCACCGAAGAGTTCAAGCCCTCAAAGCCCTAGGGGAAGATGTAAACCTGTATGGTCGCGTGCTGGCGCCAAAAATCCTAAGAGCATTTCCAGCTGAGATCTGTAGACGTTGGTTGATCCACGCCAAACGCGAAAATATCCCAGAAGGTCATTTGATGACATTAATGGAATTCCTAAATGAAGAGGCAGAAGCAGCACTAAAATCTCAGAAGATACGAGGAGAATTTAGCACGCCACCTCCATCACCCTACACACCAACAGCGGCTACTCTTCAAGTTACTACGGGAGCAGAAAAATCTAAGACGAAAAGAAAGACGACAGTAACCCCCTTTTGTGCCTTTTGTGAAAGTAGAGGCCACTGGGCGCAAGGATGTAAAGAAATAGCTAACCTTCAGGACAGAATAGACAAGCTAAAACTTTCCAAAAGATGTTTCCTCTGCCTAAATAGGGGCCACAGCGTCCGCCAGTGCTACAAGAAAGGGAATGTTTCATGCACAAAATGTAAGCAACTTCATCACGTATCAATATGTAACGCGAACTCTCAACCCACGTCTGTCAGTAAAATAGAAGTTACCACATCAAATTTTTCCTTTCTTCAAACTGCTCGTGTTTGGATCATAGGACCGACGGGAATATCTAAACTAACAAGATGTCTGTTAGACGCCGGAAGCCAGTCCAGCTTTATAGCCAAGTCTTTGGTGGATGCTCTTCAACCACGCGTGACTGGTAGTCGAGAACTTGCAGTGACGGCCTTCGAAGCGACATCCAGCATTACCAAGCCACGCCGACTTATCCAGTTTGACATGATTGGATTTTCAACGAAGACAACCGTAACACTCACGGCCTTCGAAAGTCAGAATACCTATTCCTCTCACCCGAGTGTCCCTCAGGATTTCCGGAACCTGACACTCGCAGACCCGCAAGTTGACAACGAAGAACCACCTATTGAAATACTAATCGGCGCGGACCATTATTGGAAAATTGTAAAACTGGAACAACCGATGTCAATCACGCCTTCCCTCGTACTGCTACCTACAGTCTTCGGCTGGGTACTAACGGGAAACCGGTCTGGAGCTTCAGTAAATCAGGTTACGACGCACCACGTCTCAGTCACTAATAGTGAGATATCTGCAGAAACCATGCGAAGATTCTGGGATCTGGAAACAATTGGGATTCGCGATACACAAGACAGGACACTGAACGATACGGATGCCGCTATCCTTCACAAATTTCATGAGACACACCGGATCCTAGACGGAAGAAGAGTTGTATCACTTCCAAGAAAAAAGGACATCGTCTTGTCTGATAACCGGTCAACAGCTGAGAAAAGATTTCAGAGCCTTGAGAAACGATTGAATCAAGATGCGGACTTCCAAACTATGTACCACACGCACATGTTGGACTACATAGCGAAGGGACAAGTAGAAATAGCTCCGACGTATGAGACTCCCGGAAACGTCTTCTACCTCCCACATCACGCTGTGAAGAAGCAAAAGAGAGAGGGCATAAAATGGAGGATCGTGTTCGATGCCTCTTCTCATGAACGAGGCCAACCAGCATTAAATGATGCCCTAGAGATGGGACCAAATCTGCTGCCTGAAATTCTAGCGACGTTGCTCCGTTTTCGAATGCGTCCAAGTGCCATTGTCTGCGATGGAAGTCAAGCCTTTCTACAGCTATCCCTAGATGAAAACGACAGAGATCTCACAAGATTTCTGTGGTACCGAGTCCAAACCACCACTGATGGCACGTACCAGATCACCAGAGACGTCATAACGTATCGCTTCACTCGATTACCGTTTGGACTTACCTGCAGCCCCTTCCTTCTGTCCGCTACTCTACGAGAACTGGTTACACTGCATCAGGAGAAATATCCCACTGCAGCAGCACTCCTGGATGGTTGTACCTTTATGGACGACTTCGCAGGGAGCGTCGATAATGATAACTTGGCCGCCGTCGTCTACTATGAACTCACAGGCCTACTTCGACACATCAAACTTCCGTTGTCGAAATGGTTTACAAATTCAGAGCCACTGAGAGCCATCTGGAGAGCAGAAGGTCGAGAGGTGAAATCGGAAACACGAGTCCTTGGTGTTAATTGGAATACGGAATCTGACTACCTCTTCGCAACTCCAGACGATATGACCGCCGTACTACTTGACCAGCCAGCAACTAAACGCCACCTTCTGCAAGTTACTGCCAGAATTTACGACCCTCTAGGGCTGTTTTCCCCCGTCCTGATCACCGGAAAGATCCTCTTCCAAGACACTTGGTGCAAGGGACTGCAATGGGATGAAATTCTCCCAACTGTCCTAAGCCAGAGGTGGCAAGCTTGGACATCTAACCTGCCGTATTTGTCTTCCATCCGCATTCCAAGATGGATTGGTATATCTAAGTTTAACGACGATTTATCCGTGAACGTGTTTTGTGATGCTTCCGAAAGGGCATATGGTGCTGCGCTGTACGTTCGGATGACTTCCAAAAACACTTCTTCCGTCACGCTGGTTTGCAGTAAAAACCGATTATCTCCCGTGAAGAAAGTCACACTCCCCAGACTGGAATTGCTTGCAGCCTTGCTTGGATCCCGTCTTCTTCACTACTTTTGCCAAGAGACTGGAGTTGAGTCCGCTTGTGCCACCTTATGGAGTGACTCAACCGTCACATTAGGATGGATCCGCAACAATCCAAACCGCTGGAAGACCTTTGTCTGCAACCGTGTGACAGAGATTCAGACGCATACCGTGTCCAGTCAGTGGAGACACTGCCCCGGCATCGACAATCCTGCTGATTGCCTCTCCAGAGGAATTACAGCCCAAGATCTAGCTTCGAGGGATTCATGGTGGCAAGGACCTTCTTGGCTTGCCGAACATCCAAACTCCTGGCCCCGTGACGTCACTGTCCCGGACATGACTCTGCCAGAAGAAAAGAAGACGTCTCAAGTCCTAGTAGCCACAGCTCCAGAACCATTGCTCCTCGCGTCACGTTTCAGTTCGTACTGGAAGTTATTACACGTTACCGCATGGGTCCTACGTTTTGTTACGTGTATGAAGAAGAAACAACAGGGCAGCGGAAATTATTTAACTGCCGAAGACATCGAGAATGCCAGAGTGTATTGGATACGTCAGGTTCAAGAGGAATGCTTCACTGCTGAACTGGCAGCCTTGAAGAAAAACCATCAGTTGCCAAAATCATCCAAGATTTTGCGATTCAATCCCTTCTTCCAAGATGGTATTATTCGTCTTGGTGGTCGCCTCCAATTTGCAGACTTGACAAATGCTGAGAAACACCCAGTGCTTTTGGATGGATCGCACACTTTCACGCACCTGCTAATTCGGCAGACCCATATCAGACTTCATCACTTGGGCGTACGCATAATACTCACTGAACTTCGCAATGAATTTTGGATTCTACGAGCCCGCCAAATCATCAAAAAGGTGTTGCATGGATGCCTGCCGTGCAAAATATCCCACAAGAAAAGGTGTGAGGAGGTAGAAGCCCCATTGCCTTTAGATCGCGTCCGTCCTAGTCGACCATTTACTGTGACCGGAATCGACTTCGCAGGCCCACTCTATGTCAAGTCAGAGAACACGACCAAGAAGGTTTACATCGTTCTGTTCACGTGTGCAACTGTGAGAGCTATACACCTGGAACTCTCAACGGACTTAACAACCGACAGATTCTTAATGGCCTTTCAACGCTTCGTAGGGCGACGAGGTGTCCCACACACTATATATACCGACAATGCCCAAACATTCCAAGCAGCGAACAGAGAACTCCAACTCTCAGACGTGCTCAACAGTCCGAAGACTCATGAATATATGGCACATCACAATGTGACGTGGAAGTTTATAGCTCCACGGGCGGCTTGGTGGGGAGGATGGTGGGAGAGAATGATTGGCTCCACTAAGCGCTGTCTTAGAAAGGTTCTAGGTCGCTCACAGGTCGATGAAGAGGGTCTCCGCACAGTTCTGATCAGCATTGAAGCCACCCTGAATTCACGTCCCATTGTTCAAGACGAAAGTAACTCTGAAGTGTTAACACCCTCACATTTCCTCAACGGCGAGAAACTCACAACAATTCCAGTTGGACCTGAGCCAGTAAATAAGAAAGACCTTACAAGGGAATTTCGCACGAAGATGAAAATGGTTGAAGACTTTTGGCGAAGGTGGAAAAAGGAATACCTCCTTCAGCTGCGGAACTACCATGAGGTCAGGTCTCCAACTGGTAAACATCCGAGACTTCGTGTAGGAGATGTTGCCCTCTTACAAGAAGACGTCCTGCCTAGCCATATGTGGAAAAGAGCCCGAGTCGACGAAGTCCTTCAGGGAAGAGACGGCCGAGTGAGGACAGCCATCCTGCGTCTGCCAGATGGTTCAAGAATCAGCCGACCGGTGCAACTGGTGATTCCTCTCGAAATCGACCAGGGTGGGGAGGATGTTGAGGTTTGAATGTACAAGCAAACGACACCTACCGGACAGACTTGTAACTAAGTGGAGTTTTACGCTTGTAGATTCCCTTTTGTTTTGTAAGTAGTAGTAAATATAGTGTTGTAAGAAAGACGTAGTTATTATTTGCACGTTACAACTCAACAACAGCTGTCATCCGCCATCTTGCATCGCAAACCCCAGTGCTGCACTCTTTAGCTAGATACCTTTGAAATGCAGTGGCGGCAAATTCCACGTGCTCTTGTTTGGAAACAAAGCCACGTGCAGCTGTCAACCGCTATCTTTAATCCAGAGAGCACCGTGCTGCCCTCTTTAGCTACTTACCTTTGAAATGTGGTACGTCACAGCTGTCACCCGCCATCTTGCATCGCAAACCTCAGTGCTGCACTCTTTAGCTAGATACCTTTGAAATGTAGTGGCGGCAATTTGAAAAATTCTTTATGCTCCTGTTTGGAAACAAACCTATGCGCTTTTTTGTCAGCTATCATCCGCCATCTTTAATCTAGAGAGCACCGTGCTGCCCTCTATGTGGTGGTGGTAAATTCTACACGCTCTTGTTTGGAAACAAACCCATGTGCTTTTCTGACAGCTGTCAACCGCCAGAGAGCACCGTGCTGCCCTCTTTATGCCGGTGGCAAATTCTACGTGCTTTTTGACAGCTGTCATCCGCCATCTTTAATCAAGAGAGCACCGTGCTGCCATCTTTAGCTAGATACCTTTGAAATGTGGTGGCGGCAAATTCCACGTGCTCTTGTTTAGTAAACAAAGCCACGTGCTTTTTTGACAGCTATCATCCGCCATCTTTAATCAATAGAGCACTGTGCTGCTATCATGCGGGTAATTTCGTCAGCTGTCATCCACCATCTTTAATCTACAGAGCGCCGTGCTGCTCTCTGTAGTAGCGGGCAATTTGAAAAGTTCTGTTACTTGTCATCCGTCATCTTTAATCAACAAAGCTTTGTACTGCTATCTTTAGCTACATACATATAACATGTGGTGGCGGATAATTTGAAAATAAAAACCTTCCGTTAGCTATCATCCGCCATCTTTATTCAACAGAGCATCGTGCTGCTATCTCTAGCTACATACATTTAACATGTGGAGACGGCAATTTGAAATTCTATCTAGATGTCATCTTTAATCAACAGAGCACCGTGCTGCTATCCCTTTGAATTGTGGTGACGGAAAATTTGAAATTCCGTTAGCTATCATCATTAAACATTAGTGCATTCGCTAACCTAACCTCTCATCTACTATCTTGAAGGAGATTATACGACACCTCCTCTACCTCCTGCTCTTCCTCCTCCTCCTCCCCTACCACCTCCGCCTCCTCCTCCTCCTCTGTCAAGGCATAACTTTATCGAACACGCATCGCGAAGGCAAGAGTGTGCAGCGATATGCATGTTTAGACTTGCGGATTACGAAAGAAACATAACAAGACTTGAATCGAACACTGCACTCGATGTCGTTAACTTCAACATGTGATTAAAACATTGTCTGGTGTGTTCAGAACACTACATAAGTAGAATCGAACGCTGTACAACATATTAGGGGATACCTTTGTTCTAAGAAGATCAGATTGAAACATAACAAGACTAGAATCGAACACTGCACTCGATGTCGTTAACCTTAACATGTGATCAGAACATTGATTGATGTGTTCAGATCACTAAACAAGTAGAACCGAACACTGTACAACATGTTAGGGGATACCTTTGTTCTAAGAAAATTAGATTGCAAAATAACAAGTCTAGAATCGAACACTACACTCGATGTCGTTAACCTTAACATGTGATCAGAACATTGATCGATGTGTTCAGATCACTAAACAAGTAGAACCGAACACTGTACAACATGTCAGGGGATACCTTTGTTCTAAGAAAATTAGATTGAAATATAACAAGACTAGAACCGAACACTGTACAACATGTTAGGGGATACCTTTGTTCTAAGAAGATCAGATTGAAACATAACAAGACTAGAATTGAACACTGCACTCGATACAACATGTGATCAGAACATTGATTGATGTGTTCAGATCACTAAACAAGTAGAACCGAACACTGTACAACATGTTAGGGGATACCTTTGTTCTAAGAAGATCAGATTGAAACATAACAAGACTAGAATCGAACACTGCACTCGATGTCGTTAACCTTAACATGTGATCCGATACAACATGTTAGGGGATACCTTTGTTCTAAGAAAATTAGATTGAAACATAGCAAGACTAGAATCGAACACTGTAAGAACATTGTTTGATGTGTTCAGAGCAAAAGTACAACTTCAATGATTTACCTAGTGTAAAAATAAAAAACACACGCTGTGCACATATCGCATACCTATCTCGCCTATCACTTACCTAGTATGAAAATCAAAAACACACTGTGCACATATCGCATAGCTAACTCGGCAACACTTCAAATGATTTGCTTAGTACGAAAATTAAAAAATCTATACCGCGTAGCTAACTCGTTCATCACACTGCTAAGACGCTTAGTAATTGCAAATACACTGATATATGTCATACGAAAATCAAGAAAGCACACTGCGTAGCCAACTCGCTCGGGTCACTCGCTTAGTAATTGCAACACGACTAGAACACTGATACACGTTACTCTTTTTTTCTCGAAAATCACACACACACACGGATAAGAATGTTCCGAAATACTACATACCTACATGTTTTAAAAAAAAATAGGGGGATGAAAGATCATAAATTATATGTACACATGTTGTCTCCTCCAAGTTGTAAGACGAAATAGACGCAGTACTGCGAGTTTCCGCTCTAGCTGGCGAACGGAAGTAGCATGATATCTCCGCAAAAAAATACGCGTTAGCTTGCATACACGCAAGTCAAACACAATGATGGATACCGCGATACCTCTTACATCATACACTATTGTTTTCGGCCGGTTGCCCTTCCTGACGTCAAAGAACTCGGATTAAAAATCTGTTTTACAACTAGATGCTCTTTTTAACACGAGAATCGGGGATCTACAGCTAGATGCTCGCCGGATGCCCTTCCTGACGGCATAAGTTGCCAGGATTTGAATCTCGGTATCCATCATTGTGTCTGACTTGCGTGTATGCAAGCTCAAGCGTATTTTTTTTTGGTGAGATATCATGCTACTTCCGTTCGCCAGCTAGGGCGGAAACTCACAGTACTGCCCGTCAAGATGGCAGCAGTGAGGTTAGCGATGCGTTGTTGTCGATGACAGCTGTCAAAAAGCACGTGGCTTTGTTTACAAATTCAAATCTCGCGCCAAAATTCAAATTTCCCGCCAAAATTTAAATTTCCCGCGGGTGGTGGAGGGAGCCCTGGGAGCCCGGAGGAGGAGGTGGCCGCAGAACTCTCCCATTATACTAATAATAATAATAATAATAATAATAATAATAATAACCTGTTCAGTAGTCGACCTTAAAGCGATGATCAAAACCAGAGCATTTATAGATTGAAATGTATTCTGATTATTTAAATCTGATCATAAAATGTATTTCATTCACTTGGCACCCACGAGATTTATTTCTCCGGAATATTTTATGAGATCGAGAATAATAATCATGGAAATAAAAGTAAAGATTAGGACGGAGGAATAATAAATGTTGTTGAGATATAAAATTTTGTTGGAAGTATAGCTGTACTGCCGAAGACGTCCAATTCGACTGTGATGATGATATCATTGAATCTATCCGACGCATATGGTGCATGATGTCTTATTGAAATGAGGAGTATAATAACCACGTGGTGACTATTAGGGTATACAGATCTACGTGAGTGTACGGCAATGAAATATTAGTGGTCTTACTGAGCCGTATCCTGCCGGCCCATAATAATAATTAGAGTATTATTTGACCCAATATGTAAAATGTATTCATACAAGTTACAGCCTAATATATTAAAGTATCGTATTCCAAGATAGTTGATACCGGATGTTGAGCAAGACAGTGAGTCGCTGGGTATTGCTTCATATTTCCGTATGACCGTGAGAAAGGGTGGCGTAACCAAGCGTTGGCAAGGATCGACACGTGTATGAGATGCTGACCAAGCAAGGTATTTCAGCCAATGGGAACTTAAGGATTTGGCAAACATGGAGGCCACACCGCGCCAAATCTTAATTCCAGAATGACCAACGTGCTCAGTTGCTAAAAGTCAGTTTCTGTCGGTAAACGGTTTTCCACAGTTTCAGAAGTCAGATATATTTGGAAATGTAATATAAAAATTGGTGGAAGTGATTTGCTAGTGTTTGAGCTGTGTTTTGTAAATATATCACAATAAATATTGTGTCATCATATACGACGAATTTTCTGATTGGTGGTTGGTTCAGACACCCGGGAACCCCAGTATTGAAATGGCGTCACCGAAGCCTCCTCAGTAACCCAAGCTCTGGAGAGCGTCACTCTGTGTTAAATGCTTGGATAGTGCGGAAGCACAAACTCTGAATTGGTGATCGTGATTAACGTAGTGTTATTTCGGTAACAGTAACTGGTTCTAAATGATATTTTAAATTGTGCAGTTGGAAGATTTTACTGTTCTTGAGTAAATGGAAGAGTATATTTTAGCAGAGAGTATTTTCAATATATAAAGACGGTGTTTAGTGACCGCTGAGTAGCAAGTGTTGAAGAGACGTGCTATTGTTTCACTACTTCGCGACGGGCGCGTTTCGCGAGGAACTTTCGTAGCGAACCGTGTGCTGCTTTTCAAACTGTATTCTCACCCTTTAAGTGAAGTGTGTATTATAAATGTATCAGTGTGTTTAGCTGATCTTGTAAAGAAAAAGGGTATTTCGGCTCGTAGCATTAAGCAGCGAAGATATTGTCAACCAAAGTCTTCTTTGTTCCAGTGAATTGTTTTCCAGCAAGATGATGGCTATGCATGCAGAAGAAGGAAGTGCATTCCCACATGTTAATGCTGTGATTAACATGGTGTAAATCCCTTAATCAGCGGGGATGTAAGCTGCTATCCTGGTATCTCGAGAGTCGTCGGATGAAATTCAGTTAAGACGCATGTGTTATTTATGGCATGATATGTAAATTATGTTAAGGTACTGGGGCAGTGTAGATAGGTTTTTAATTTATGTAAAGTAAGCCTGACGGCATGTGTTTGTTTAATTTTGTTACTGTGATAGATTCGGATACGAGAATAATGCATGTTTATTTTATTTTCATTTAGCTTTATGATTAGATGATTGGGAAAATGAGGGATTGATAGGATTAGTTGTTGTTTATTTATGCATGTTACTTAGTGTAGGATATTCCGAGTTTTCCTTATATATATATATATATATATATATATATATATATATATGCTAGAAGGTCTAGATTGACAGTTTCATCTTTATACAACGTTAAATACGTATTATTTCATTTTATTTCGGTTATTCAGAGAGACAGGTATAGCTATTCTGCATGATGCATGATTTTACGGAAGCTGACTGAAGGAGCTGCAGAACGTCGTTGTTAGAATAAGATCTTTGAAGTTAAGTTGGATTCTGTTTTGCCTGATGGTCTGCAAAGGACACGAACTGCGTCTCATATTGTGGAAGGCCAATGGGATTTATGAGAAATAAGAGATAAAGATTGCATGCTGAATTATAATGTATTGGTGCAGGCTGATTGTATGCCTGACAAGAGAAAGAATATTGTGCAGATGTGTGTGCCTGCCAAGTGTCTTCTGAGTGTATATTGTGATCAGAATGG
Source organism: Anabrus simplex (assembly GCF_040414725.1). Lineage (NCBI taxonomy): Eukaryota > Metazoa > Arthropoda > Insecta > Orthoptera > Tettigoniidae > Anabrus > Anabrus simplex. The sequence continues at coordinate 312,267,598 of NC_090269.1, read as the reverse complement.
ACAGTATTAATTCCAGACTATTGAGTCTGATGTTGTTAAATGGCACAAGCATGCTAAGAAGGAATGAATATACGTGAGTTCCCGTGTAGCCGGCGAAAGACGTTATCTGATGGCAAGCTGATTTCTGGCCTGTGTTTATCTGTAGGCGTGAATGAGACGATATTTCCTTGTGACAGCCTCGGGAGACAGAATCCGAACTTTAGCATAGTGTTGAGTTCAACATTTCTTTTCAGCTCGTAATCTACCCGGAAGTACATGACGGATGACCGCGCTGTTGAGCGCTCAAATGCAGCAGAAGGAGGCAATGCGGCCCATTGTTTTTTTTTTCATGATATCAAGGGTTATTTGTATGTTTTTCCCTTACAGGATGATGTTTCACATTGTTATTTTTGGTTGTATACCTTGTCTCGTTGTTTTAAAAGGGAACAGCCCGAGTGCTGAAGTATTGGTGGTTTATCTAGTTCTGTCTAGATCTTTTGCAATGAACCGGGATTCACATTAGAATCTGTGTAGCATTTAAGATTTTACTCGATATCCGGTGTATATATATGTGTTTAGTTTGATTATTTGAATTGTTGTAAATATAGTATAGGATATGCCCATAGTATTTTGCATAACTTACTTAGCGTCCATTGCGTCTTAATTATTTTTATTTTCGTCGTAACTTTTCTTTATAATGTAACTTTTATTTAACGGTAACATTTCGGCGACTCTCAGAATTAACTTTGGAAACCGTATCGTGGTGATGCGATAGTGTGTAACTCCATACGGAAATACCACATGTCAGTGTTTGCGTACACTTGTTGCTATACAATATAAACATTGGACTATAAGAAGAAGCTCAGTCTTGATGTATATTAGATGTTCTTTGTTGAACTTGATTTTTGATTTCGAATTTGGTATTATCATTCAAGTAACGTTTTAACTTCCATTTATTTTCTATATTTTTGAGTTCATTTTGACATATTATTATTATTCCTTGATTTAATTGTTTTCTCGTAATATGATCGGGGATATTTATCAATAAATCCATCTTACCCCCTATGATTGTTTCTCATTCGTGTTATACCTCCATTTCCTGTCATTGACTGATATTTTGAGTAGAAGTTCGACTTTTATCCTAACCCAACCGACAACCAACCCACACTCTGTCCAACCCTGAGTTAGTCGGATGTTCATACAGAAATGGAGGCATCGTCCTAGAGGGTATTTACCCTTGGGTACGGTACATTACGATGTCTTGTTCGTAAGTTAGAAGTATCAGATACGAATGATCAGAATGATTGCTGATACAAATAGGCGGGAACACTGACAGGAGGATATTCGAAACGAGGAGATACACACTACGTTAGGAATAAACTCAATGGATAATGCTGTTGGCATAAACCGTCTTCGGAGGTAGTAATATGTGAGGTGAATGGAGGAGTATAGGTAATCTAGGATAATAGTTTACTCGAGGGTAAGTGAAGTAGAGTGAGAACAAGGCAAGCCTCAGTTTTTAATACTTTAGTGATAAGAGGTGTGAAAGTAAATGAGACCAAAGAGATAGGTGCAAATTGAGTATTGTGCAGGCCCTCAGTTAATTCACAGAAGCTTGCAGACTGAACACCGAAAAGCATGTCTATGTATGTATTGCACCCAATATGCGAAAAACAAGAATTTTATGATCCCATGTCGAAATATACCTAGACTACAAGCCACAATCTGTTGGTTATTCAAAAACTAAAGCATTTCCAACGAGTTGCGAAAACTGGAACCAGCACCTCGAAAGACCGATCGTGACAGTTCACGCTCTATTCGCACGCCTGATAGAAGCAGGTATTATGATATGTGGTGAATTATCCCGAAAAAGTTTCTTTTGTTTTTAAGTACGACGTACAGCGGTGGCGGTGTTGCTCGCTGTCAATATTGTACAGCTGGGCTACCCTCAACACTAATCAGTAGAGAAATAGAAAGAAAGGAGAAGTCCACGAAGGATGTGAAAATTAAAGTCTCCATGTACTTTGTATACTTAATACCGTCGGGGTCGAAATGGAACAAGAGTTGGCTAAGGGAGGTCAGATAGGAAACGTACCAAGAGCCAGAAGCCTGGAACAATGAAGTGGCAGTAATCCCAGACTAAGCTAGGGTTCTTGGTTCTTGGGTCCCATGGCCTTTGGGGATTTACCCCTTCTATTACTTGGCAGGAGACACCATGAATATTCTCTACGATCACCACCTACAGATGAAGCAGCCTATTTTCTTCGCTATGCAGCAGAAGATCCAGCACCAACATTTTACGAGGGATGGATGTTGGCCTTCTCATTCTCCTAGCTTTAATCCCTAACATTTTTGTTATGGAGAAGCTTAGGAACCTTGGTATTGTACCGGTTACGACCTGTACATGCATAGTTTTTGAGAGTTAATTGTATTTAATCATCACGCGTATTACTCCGTGCAAGCCTGGTTTGTTTACATTCAGCGGGACGAGCGAGCAAGCTGTATATGTGACGTAGCTGCAGGGCCTAGTTAGATCACCCGCCTGTCATGCCACGTGCCGCTGGCCTGAACTCGTATGTTCTAGATTCAAGTGTCACACCTCCCCGAACATTCGACGGAAAAAAAAATTAAAACTCCTATAATAATTATGGTAGCGACTTGATCAATATGTCATTTTAATGGGAATTACATAAACGTCGCAATGCTTGAATTTCAAGAAAATCCATCGAGGGATTCAGGAGACAACCAGCTTCACGGCATATGTGACGTAGATGTCCCCAAACCAAATATAAGGAGGGCTCAATACAGCCTGATTTATCAGTCTCATTCAGTCAGTCACAGTCGAGTAGTCAACGTGGCTCTACTTGCTGCCATAATCGTCGGAAGCTATCTTCGTGTGGTCATAGTCTCACTGAGGAACTCCGAATTCTTCTAAGTCTTTATAAATGGGACTTGTAATATTTACGAGTGTTGAGGAACTCTGAATTCTTCTAAGTTTTTATAAATGGAACTTGTAATATTTACGAGTTTTGAGGAACTCTGAATTCTTCAAAGTCATTATAAATGGGACTTGTCATATTTACCAGTGATGGACTCTAAATTTTCTCCAGTGATTTTTCAAAGACTTGTAATATTTACCAGTGGTGGACTCTAAAATTTCACCAGTGATTTTTCAAAGACTTGTGATATTTACGAGTGATAAACTCTAACATTATTCAAAATTTTCATGAGCATAGACTTGTAATTTTTATAAGACTTGTAATATTTACCAGTGATGGACTTTAAATTTTCGCCAGTAATTATTCAAAGACTTGTAATATTTACCAGTGATGGACTTTAAATTTTCGCCAGTGATTTTTCAAAGACTTGTAATATTTACCAGTGATAGACTCTAACTTATCGCCAGTGATTATTCAAAGACTTGTAATATTCACGAGTGATGAACTCCAAATTTATTCGAATTTTCCATGAGCATAGACTTGTGATTTTTGCCAGTGATTACTTAAAGACTGGTAACTTTTGCCATTGATGAACTATAACATTATTGAAAGTCTTCATTAACATGGACTTGTCATTTCCATGAGTGTTAAAGAGTGAATTCTTGAAAGTCTTGACTAGTGATTTTACTAGTGGTGAGAAAACTAATTATTCAAGGTTTTCATGAACTTTGACTCATAAGTCTGCGAGTGACGAAGAACACATTTTGGAGTTTGTGGGCATTGATTCCATCAACCTCATTGTACTTGGGTAATGTGATTACCTGCACCATCGTCAGGAACCAGCGGAGGTCATCACGAGCATCGGGAATTTGTGGCTTATTCTATGCAACCAACCTGGATGGTCCGTCCGCATTTTGACGGAGTACTTTGGCATCTTCTGGAACGTGTTCCAGCCGTTGCGGCCTGGTGAGCTGGAGACCCGGGCCATTTAAAGGTCAATGTGGAAGACAACCCCTATCTACCACGAGGTGATGTGCAATTTAATATGCATTACATGAATAAACTCTTATCAAATCAGATTCAAACTTTTCTTGTAGATAGAACCCTGACTCCTGTACCAAGCCCTAGCTAATATTCATCCAGTTTAGCCCTGAGAACTATTCCATGCTTTCGTTGAAAATAAATCTTAAAGCCGGGCTCTTTTACTGGTACAGTATATCCAAACTTCATCAATGATATACTAATACAAAAGGAGAGAGTGTTCAATGCCTGTTGGCACATACGCGAAATAGCAGGCCTGTTGCAACAATACAGCATTCTTTCTGATATAAGGCAGTGAAATGAATAGACATCATATAACACACACCCTATAGAGACGCTGAACAAATACATAATATCTCTAAACATTGATTTGTGTGTTTTAGGACCCGTAATTTAGAAGTATCTTTCTTCCGATGGGCTTCACTTCCTCTCCGAAAGCTAGGAACTTTTCAACCTGCGTGTATATTAACATTTGCATGGTTTTCTTATATCCAGTAAAGTGGTTTCTTATATGGCCAAATAATCGGGAAATGTTCTCTTCTGGTGTAAGATCGATGGAAGATGCGGAGAATAAGAATCGAGATCCAGATTTCCTTTACCTGTAATCTAAGAGATGAACCAAACATAATCCGCACTGTACCTCCATTTGTCTTCACTCCAGAGCAAATACTTTCAAAACTCATTTGGGAATTTTGCTGACTTGATTATTAACCACCTATAAAGTATACGGTAATTCTAATATCCCTTCCACTACGAGAAGTTAGGTAGCTAACATTTTACCTGTTGACCAACTATGGCTCTGGACACTGACATATACAAATAATCCTGTTCCGAGGTTTAATTCAAACCAGTTCGAACATTTATGCACTGGTATGAATATTCACAGTTGCTAGGAATATAAGTGTTCCTTCTCTTGTATATCTCAGTTGCAAAATTTCAGCAGTCGCGGTCATAGCGACGAATGAAATCTTTGTGGCCACCCATCCCAAGCCATAAAACACTAAACAAATAAAACAAAAAGGATTATGCATACATCGCAAACAGCTCATTAACGCCCCGAGAATAAGACTAACCGCCACAAAGGACAGGTTGGTCATTAAACTGCCTCAGCAGCTGCCTCGTCGCCTACGCACCAGACTTGTACAGAACGGTCAGAAGTTACAATAACTGCGTAGTTTGAGCAATAGATTGAAGACGGGTCTAAACATTTAATTTCACTTTTCCGACTTGTGCAACCTCATTGTTGTGCAACCTAACTTGAAGGACATCACAATATATTGCACAGCCATGACGTCAGACGAGTTAATTGCGCAATACTACTATTAAACTGTTTTCATTCCTCCACTGAAAGGGCCGGCCTCTTAAACGGTGACGCCGTGTGTCAGGCCAGGAGATTTTTGTGGCTGATGGCGATGTGTGAAGAAGGTGTGGGGGCTGGCGGTTGTGGCCTATCCTAGGAACTGCCCACGCATTCGCCTTAGTGCAGGAGAATGGAAAACCACTGGACAAACCATACTCACAACAGCCGGTGGTGGGAACCGGTCCCTCTCCGTCTCCCGAATGCAGAGGCGTAGAGCCAGGACAGAGCCTTAGTCACCCGTCCTCTGCTCAGTTGGTCGGTTGGAGTGCAGAGCTGTCGGATCATGGACCAGCTGTGGCCACTTGTAGGCCGCAGTCTACTCTGCAACCCCCGACGTTGCACAACCTACTTGAACTGTTCATGTAGATCCCTCGCGTGCGGGTAAGGAGGCGTAGTAAAAAGGAAGGGTTGCCCTTCATACTAGCATAGTGTAGAAAGCAAGGAGTGGGGAAAGGTAACCCATTTCTCTCCCCAAGGATGCACATCCTCGCATTTCTCTCAGCTATCCACTCGAGGAACTGTTATATGTGTCTCTTCCGTCAGCTACGCTCATCCTGACAAGCGTCACACCCTGTTCGCATGGAGCGCCAGAACATCCCGGCCCCGTGGTGTAGGGGTAGCGTGTCTGCGTGCCCGGGTTCGATTCCCGGCCAGGTCAGGGATTTTACCTGGACCTCAGGGCTGGTTCGAAGTCCATTCAGCCTATGTGATTAGAATTGAGAAGCTATCTGACGGTGAGATAGCGGCCCCCGTGTAGAAAGCCAAGAATAACGGCCGAGAGGATTCGTCGTGCTGACCACACGACACCTCGTAATATGCAGGCCTTCGGGCTGAGCAGCGGTCGCTTGGTAGGTCAAGCCCTTGAAGGGCTGTAGTGCCGTGGGGTTAGTTAGCTAGAGCACCTACCCCACTGGCGCAACAGCCTCGAAAGGTTATGGCCTACCAAGAGACCGCTGCTCAGCTCCAAATCCTGTAGATTATAAATAAACACTATCATTGTTCCGTGGGAAACAAGGCAGGAGCTATTTATCAACCAATCATCAATGATCTGCATTTACGTCTGTCGCCCAGATGGCACATCCGTTATCATATGTTTACCAAGCTTTTATTTTAACGAAGAATTTGCAAATTTATCGAACATTTACGTTCATAAATTGTTTCAGTCCCTTACTCCTCGTCCTATAAACGAATATTTTCCCCAATTTGCCTTCTTGAATTACAACTTTAACTTCATATTATGATATTTCCTAGATTTAAAAGTTCCATTCCAGCTTATATGTCTTCTAATCTCATTCGGAACATACCAATTAGTCGAGCATCTCGTCTCCTTGCTCCCAAGTTTTCTCAGCCCGAAGTTTGCAACATTTTCGTAACACTAACCCATTTTCCTCTGGATTGTTTCCAGTTCTGGAATCAAGTAATCCTGTTGCGGGCTCCATACACTAGAACCATACTCTAATTGGGGTCTTCCCAGAGACGCATACGCCCTCTCCTTTACATCCTAAATTACCTCATAGCCATGTAAAGAGATCTTTAACCTTTCTTAACAACCTCGTAAATATGATTATCCCAATGAAGATCATTCCTTAGCACCTACCAGGTGTATGCATACATTTTTGCCGGTTTTGTGGTATGGAAAACACGCATTTTTTCAAGGGAAATTCAATTTATGTTCATTAAAAATATTGGCCAACGGCTTCTACACACTTCGCTCATCTTTGATGTACCTATGTTATGAATACCATGCCAGAAAAACTGCTTAACTCTTGCGCTAAACAATTCGTCGAGCCATTTTCCAACTTTCTCGAAATTGCTGAAGTGCTGCTCTGCGAGCTCGTGCCTTATTGATGCGAAGTGGTGATAGCGCCAGGTCGGGGCAGTGCGGCGGGTGCGGAAGAATGTCCCATCCAAGCGATTTCAAGGTGTCTTTCACTGGTTTTGCTGTGTGAGACAGCGCATTGTCGTGTAACAAAATCACTTTGCCATGTCTTCTGGCCCATTTTGGTCATCTTTCGATCAATGCGTTATTTAAATTAATCGTTTATTGGCGATAGCGTTGTGCATTAACGGTTTCGCCGGGCTTCAAGAGTTCATAATACACAATACCGCTCTGGTTCCACCAGACACAAAGTCTGGTCTTCTTGCCGAAGCGATTTGTCGAAGCCATATCTCACATGTTCTAATCAATGGAGCGTGTTCACCATATGAATCTACCAGCAAACGATGACTTTCCACTACCTTTTTCTTTTAATTAAATAAGAAAAGCAATGCGTGCCGCAAATATTCTTTTCCAGGCAAAAACGTCGACATGGTCACTTGAACGATACAACACAGACGCTAGTGTTTGGCTGACTCAACTTGCCTATGTTGGTAGGTTAATGTCAGACGAACAAACTGACGTATACAGTATGTACATATTCTATTCGTACGGGCTGTTTGTCGTAGTACCTCAATGCACTGCCAGAAAAAAAAAACTGAAAATGATTTTATTCACTGAACATATATTCAACAAAAAGTAAAGCAAAGCAAAGTCACCTCTGTACAGGCCATGAGGGCCCTTGGAGGAGTGGAAGGTAAAGGTTTCCACCATTGTTAACTGTTGTATGTCCGGCGCTCCCTTCTCGCTCCGCCAGCCAGCTGCACGCGCGACTGTGTATCATTCTGCTAGCTTCGACGCGCAGCTCTCATTGCGCGTGCCTGACCATCGAGTGTACTATAAATAGGAGCTCCCTGCCTGCTCACTTGCCCACTTGCCCCCGGTGTCCAGCTCCAGAATACACCCTACGTCGAGCACGGAGGCTACTCCTCTTGAAAATGTGCTTCGACCAGGTGGACTGAATTTCTGGCAGTACGAGGTTTCACCTCTGGTCACCGCTCCCTTACCTGTTTCCGCTGCCTATGTTCCGTAATTCTTTTACAAGCCATTTTCATTCCCTAAGTTATGCAAGCTCCCTTAGTTTCGCTAGGTGGAATTTCTTCAATCAATTGAACTTGCTTTTTAGGAATTCAGGCACTTCAACAAACAAGGACTCTCAAAGACATTTATGTTAGTGTGCCAGATAGTTCTCGACTATCAACGTGTCAATTCACAAAGACTATCTTTTCAAGATAGAAGTGTATATAAAGACTGTAAACCTGTACATATTGTATAAAGACAGACTTTTCTCAAGATTCAATATTCCTTTTTGCTTCAAAATAAATTTCAGTTATTTGTGTAAATATCATAAAGTGAAGCAATAAAAGTTGTGTTCTGTAAACTTCAACCTTGGTTACAACACAACTCTATGGCGACGAGGTAAAAACGCAACAACCTACAATTCTTCGACCACAGTTGCCAACTCTATGGCGACGAGGTAAAAAGCCACAAACTACACGTCATCAGCCCCAATCGCCAACTCTATAGCAACGAGGTAAACACGACACTACACTTCAACAGGCCCAGTTGTCAACTCTACGGCGACGTGCTCCACAACAACGACACTCCAACTAGTTCTGACACACAGCTTACCTTACTCTTTCTTGCACGCATCTCGCAATGGCTACTGCGGAACAACTCGCTACGGTCTTCCAAGCCTTACAGCAGCAACAACAACAGTTTATGCAACAACAACAGGCAGCATTAATTCAGGCTATTCAAGCTATTTCTGTCTCTACACAGCCATCAGCTATTCCTCCGTTCTCTGCTTTTGATCCGGCTACGGAAGAATGGTCAGTTTATTTAGCCCGTTTACAACAGCATTTCATCTGCCATTCTGTCCCAGATGATCAACGCCGCCGCGCACTATTTCTTAGTTCGGTTGGCAATGCTACGTGTGAATTACTACGTAAATTAAGTCCGGAAGAACACTTATCTGAGGTACCATTCACGCAGCTCTTGGCCCGTCTCACGGAACACTATGCCAAAGCTCCTCACATAGTGGCTGCTCGCTATAAATTTTTTCAGAGCAGAAAGCAACCCCATCAGACACATACTGAATGGATAACTGAATTGCGTGGTCTAGCTAAACCCTGCCAGTTCATCTGCTCCAAGGACGGTTGTGGTTCATCATACACTGATTCTCTCATTCGGGACATGCTAATTTTACATACTCCTGAAGACAAAATACGTTTTGACGCTGTCAAGCAGAGTAACCCTTCTTTAGAAGACGTCCAGCGTATTGCTACGGTTTATGAGCTCACTACCAAGACTGCCGCCGCCATAGCTTCTCCACACGAAGTTGCACAAGTCTTGCCTCAGGCCCGCAAGTCCTCTGCTACAGTGAACCGTACGGATAAGGCGCTCTCCACCAAGCATTCTCGTCAGGTTCCCTCTCGTAATGCTACACGGAAGCCCAATTCTAAAAGCACCTCGAAACTCCTGCCTTCCTGCCGAGGCTGTTTCAAGCATCATGAACGTCGTGACTGTCGTTTTTTCAAAGCTACTTGTGAACGATGTAATAAACTTGGACACATTAAGACTGTCTGTCAAAGTTCGCTCCGCACTGCTAAGACTACTGCAGCACGCCGGAAGCATATACAGCCCCGCCAAGACATGGAAGTTGATCAGATCAATCTTATTCTTCCCACAAAGGATTCTCACAAAATCATCATTCCTCTCTCATTCTCTGATCGATCTGTCGATTTTCAATTAGACACTGGATCACCTGTCTCTATTATTAACCTGACTACCTACCACGACTTAGGTTCACCTTCATGCTCTCCAGCTGACATCCAGCTCGTGACATTTAACAAGAAGAAAATTGACATCAAAGGTCAAATCAAGCTTCAGGCTAGTTATAAAGGAATTCAGAAGGCCATTCCTCTTCTCGTAGTTAACAACTACACTGCATCAAACATTATGGGCATGGATCTATTTAACTTATTTGGTTTCCAGATACATGACAACATTAACGTCGTATCTACATTGCATCCTACTTCTGACGTTACCGCTCTCCTAGCGCAGTTTCCTGAAGTCTTCGACTCTCAGCTCGGAACAGCCAAAGACTATACAGCTCACATACAGCTGAAATCCGGAGCTAAGCCTCGCTTCTTCAAAGCACGTCCAGTACCCCTAGCACTTCAAGACCAGGTCACGAAAGAATTAGAAAGATGGATACAAACTGGAATTGTTGTACCGGTTACTTCTAGTCAATGGGCTACTCCACTCGTGGTAATCAAGAAACCTGATGGTAATGTTCGACTTTGTGGCGATTTTCGATCTACAGTCAACGCACAACTCGACACAGATATCTTTCCTATTCCACGTCCAGAAGACTTATTCCGTCGTCTCTCTGGTGGACAATTTTTCTCTCGAGTTGATCTTAAAGAAGCATATCTCCAGCTACTTTTAGACGAAGAATCTAAGAAATTTCTCACACTCAACACTCCTCTCGGACTGCTCCAGCTCCAGCGGCTCCCATTCGGTGTTTCATCCTCAGCGGCTATTTTTCAGCGCTATTTGGCTCAACTCACCGCCTCCATTCCCGGTTGTGCTAACTACCTGGATGATATTATTGTTACTGGAAAAGATCATCAGGAACATCTAACCAATCTACGCCTCCTTCTCCAGAAATTGAAAGACAATGGCTTACGAGCGAATCTCGCTAAATGTACCTTCTTTCAGCCTCAAGTTCACTACCTAGGACATATACTTGATCAGAATGGAATTCGTCCTAGTACACAGAATGTCTCAGCAATAGTAAACATGCCACCACCTCAGAACCTAAAGCAGCTTCAGTCCTTCATAGGCAAAGCGAACTATTATAATAAGTTCATTCCACGCTTCGCTACAGTGGCAGCTCCATTAAACGCTCTACGTAAAAAAGGTGTTAAGTTTCAGTGGACTCCGCAATGCCAACAGGCATGGAAAACAATCAACAACGCCTTAATTCAAGCTATACAACTCACTCATTTTCAGCCCGACAAGATCATCACGCTAGCTACTGACGCTTCAGACTACGGTGTCGGTGCCGTTCTCTCCCAGAAGGATAGTCATGGACAAGAACGCCCCATCGCCTTCGCTTCGAAAACACTTAATGACCATCAACGTCGATACTCACAGATTGAGAAAGAAGCTTTAGCCATCATCTTTGGTATTCGCCGTTTCAATGAATATCTCTATGGCAACCATTTCCTGATCATTACCGATCATAAGCCTCTCGTACACTTATTCCATCCTGGTAATAAGATCCCAGAGAATTCCCTCAGAAAGCTTCAAAGATGGTCCATGTTCCTTTCTGATTATTCCTATCAGATTGTATATCGAGCCACATCCCAGCATTGTAATGCTGATGCCCTCTCCCGCTTACCCGTTGGTCCTGATACTGCCTTCGATTCTCAAGAATCTGAATGTCTTCAGTTGGACATAGAACTTGAAGATACTGTATCCAGTTTTCCTATTGATGCTACCTGCATAGCTAAAGCTACGGATAAGGACAGTACACTTGCTACGGTACGTACTTACATCCGCAACGGTTGGCCTCTTCAGAGCACACTTCCTGCCCACCTGGCACCTTATCATCGTATGCAGCATCGTCTCACGACTCGTGCCGGAGTTGTATTACTAGAAGCAGGCACCATCTTCCGAGTGGTTATCCCACTTAGCCTACAGAAACAAGTTCTCGAATTATTACACCAAAGCCATTGGGGTATCTCCAGAACAAAGCAACTCGCCCGTCAACACTGCTACTGGCCCGGTATTGATGCCGCCATCGAAAAGCTAATACGTCATTGTGAGCAATGTCAAACGAATCAGAACGCCCCGTCTTCTGATCTTGCTTCATGGCCTCCTGCTACTACTCCATGGGAACGAGTTCACATCGATTTCGCAGGTCCTTTCCTCAATTCCATGTGGTTAATAGTCATCGATTCACTGTCAAACTTTCCATATGTCGTGGATATGCATTCGACTACTACAACCGAAGCTACCATTCGTGCTCTCCAGAAAATCTTTACTACAGAAGGTTTACCGCAAGTACTCATTTCGGACAACGGACCTCAATTTACAGCTACTGCTTTTCAGAACTTTTGTATACATAATGGCATTCGTCATATCCTAGCACCACCTTTTCACCCTCAATCTAATGGTGAAGCTGAACGCTTCGTACAAACATTTAAAAGAAGTATGAAGAAAGCTGTCTCTTCAGGCTTAACCAAAGACCAAGCCTTGCTCCAACTCTTAAACAACTACAGAACTCTACCCGGCGCTGATAATATCACTCCTGCACAGAAGCTCCATGGACGACCTCACAGAACTTTACTTTCTCTGTTACAGCCTCTTCCGGCCCAGCATAAGACATCACCAACGAAGTTCTCCCTCAACGACAAGGTCTACACCAGGACATTCAAATCCAACCCACTCTGGATACCTGGAGTCATCTGCAGATCTTTGGGTCATCGTCTATACGAGATACAGACTACGGAGAAACGTATCTGCCGCCATCAAGATCAGATACGTCTGCGCTACCGCCCCTGTCCAGCTATTGATGCTATTGCTAAACCAGATAAATCTATTGCTGAACGAGCCTTAGATCATTTAATAACAATGGGTTCCTTTCAGGACGAGACAGCGCCACTCCGCCCAGTTCCAGCTCCGGACAATACAACAGAGAAATCAGCAGCTCCGCCCCAGCATCGCAGTCGCCGCCAGCGCCGCCGCCGTTTCACGCCGTACCGGCGTATTTAGGAGGGGAGGGTGTTGTATGTCCGGCGCTCCCTTCTCGCTCCGCCAGCCAGCTGCACGCGCGACTGTGTATCATTCTGCTAGCTTCGACGCGCAGCTCTCATTGCGCGTGCCTGACCATCGAGTGTACTATAAATAGGAGCTCCCTGCCTGCTCACTTGCCCACTTGCCCCCGGTGTCCAGCTCCAGAATACACCCTACGTCGAGCACGGAGGCTACTCCTCTTGAAAATGTGCTTCGACCAGGTGGACTGAATTTCTGGCAGTACGAGGTTTCACCTCTGGTCACCGCTCCCTTACCTGTTTCCGCTGCCTATGTTCCGTAATTCTTTTACAAGCCATTTTCATTCCCTAAGTTATGCAAGCTCCCTTAGTTTCGCTAGGTGGAATTTCTTCAATCAATTGAACTTGCTTTTTAGGAATTCAGGCACTTCAACAAACAAGGACTCTCAAAGACATTTATGTTAGTGTGCCAGATAGTTCTCGACTATCAACGTGTCAATTCACAAAGACTATCTTTTCAAGATAGAAGTGTATATAAAGACTGTAAACCTGTACATATTGTATAAAGACAGACTTTTCTCAAGATTCAATATTCCTTTTTGCTTCAAAATAAATTTCAGTTATTTGTGTAAATATCATAAAGTGAAGCAATAAAAGTTGTGTTCTGTAAACTTCAACCTTGGTTACAACATTAACCTCGGCACGTGATGTGGTAGAGTGGTTAGCTCTACGCCTGGCCGCCTTTGCCCCCAGGAATTAACATGATACTCATTTTTGGTGTAGGCTATAAGTGAACCTCAGGGCCATATGCACCTCCGGAAGTGGAAATATCGTTTCTTAAATTTTACGACTTCCTGACAGGGATTCGAACCTACGTCGTTCCAGGCAGACTGAGCACGCCTTTACCGCCTCGGCCAGGCAGCCCCTATACATTCAACAAAGCCTTCAGAAAACATGTATCTACTATATCTGTTTGCAGTTATGTTTACAAAACACACAGCTTCTATAAAGGAAAGCGCGTCCATAATCTTGTATCCTATTCGTACAAGCAAATTGAACACTTAAAATAAACAAAAAAATAAAGGGTTCCTGGAACATGTTAGTATCCAGTGGAATGTTCCCTAGCCTTTATAATAGCCGGACTTCGTCACCGCATAGTATACACTAATTTCTTGCATGTGTCCGGGCTGATTTTCTGCCATTCCTGAATAATCACACTTTTAAGTTCCTCTTTCGTACGCATACGTTGCCTACGGATATTCCTCTTCAACGTAGCCCAATGATGTTCGATGGGATTTAAAACCGGAGACTGGGGAGATGTTCGAAGCTGATTAGGAATGTTCCAGATCAACCATGCTTTATTAATGTCTGTGTTTTGGGCCATTATGATGTTGGAACATATAAACAGGTGGCATACCCATTTTTTCGGCACTCTGCTTCACATTTGCCCTCAGGATTACATTATAGCCTTACTTGTTCATTATTCCGTCAATGAAATGTATTATCTGCGCACTTTTTAGCGATAAATTTACACCCTAGCGCAGAAGCGGTCGACCTCGGCAATCTTCGAGATTCGTACTGGCAACCTTTGAAACACAAACTATGAATCGCTTATGCATCAGTGTGCGACATCTGGCGTGCACTTTACGTACTAGTACTGTTGTTATTTACACAGCAAAGCTAAACTATAGAATTCACTCTAGGAATAAGATTCGCATCGAGAAATGTTATATGAAAATGAAAACCTACAACCTGTTTTCCAGTCATTGACCGGGTCAGGGATGTAATGAATGAAGCATATATAGGCTGTTACTACAATGGGGTCGCCACTCCGAAGGTGATTTATTAATGAGTGATAAATGCTATGAAATGAGAATGGAGAGTGTTGCTGGAATGAAAGATGACAGGGAAAACCGGAGTACCCGGAGAAAAACCTGCCCCGCCTCCGCTTTGTCCAGCGCAAATCTCACTTGGAGTGACCGGGATTTGAACCACGGTATCCAGCGGTGAGAGGCCGACGCGCTGCCGCGAGAAATTTTATATAATATTATATAACGTGTGTGTGACACAGTTGTTGGCTTAAGATGACAAAGGTTTAGAAAATTCATATCGATCAATCATATTATCGATTCAATTCAGATTACATTTCCATTCAGTTGGCAGTACTAACGGAACCGGGAGAGCTCCCTCCTTACTCCTCAAACCCGTACACAAATCTATCGTTAAAAAGTGCGCAGATAATATGTTACACAAACCCCTGACTGACATACAGCCCCAAAACATTACAGACCCACCACCGTATTTTACGGTTGGGAGTGTATATGCCACATCATTGGCCGTACCAATTGTTCTCCATATTCTGTGGATACCATCTGACCCGAAAAGGTTTTCTTCTCTCATTGGACCAGATAACATAATTCCCGAATTCGTTCTCCTTATTTATACGCTCCTTAGCGAATGTCAGTCTAAGTCGTCTGTTTTTTCTACTTACGTAGGATTCTTACGAGGGATTCTTCCATAGTACCCGTGCCGATACAGGATCCGACGGATGGGGGAGTTGCTGATCTTCTTTCCAGTTCGTTCCTCCGTGAGTTGCCTCAAAACTGATGCACTTAATTTGAAATCTGATTTTATCAGCCGAACAACAAACCGTTCTTCCCTTTCAGTTAACTACTTTTTCCTTGGTTTCCTTGGCGTGTTCTTAATAGTGCCTTTGTATTTAAATTTATCAACCACATATTGCATCATACAATGTGTTCTAATGACCAGCTGCTCAATCCTTCGTAATGAAAATCTTCTAAGTGCCTGTTTAAATATAGTGTTCTTATGCTCCGTACATAACTCTGTACTCCTACCCATGTCCACCACAGGTACACTAGGAAGGAGAGTAATGCACTTGACCAGTCGTATGCCGTCACTGAGACTTCTCCATGCATCACAAACAAACGGTGCACATCATCCTGTCCATGTGTAGGAATACAACTTGTACACCCGTTTGTCGATGCCGGCACATTCATATCAAATCTTCCTGCCCGTATGTAAATAAGTCTGATTTTGACTAACGAATTATCACTCAAAAATCATGTTAATACCCGTAATGTACGTTTTATTTCAGTTTTTCAATCGTTAACGTGTATATACGAGACTTGATAAGAAATTAAAGCCTGTACGAATAACAGAGCCACATACTGTATGTCGAATTCATACGCTACGTACTGTTTGTTTGAGCCATCTCTTAGCGAAACCGGAAAAGACTTATGCATACAGCTGGTAAGTACTTACAGTGATCCCTATGAGATTCTCTCACCTCATCAACACAGTAATTAAAACTGAGAGGACTTTTCCTCTTCGTGAAACTTACAACCTGACTTTTCTCCCCGTTTACCATCATATCATTGTCCGCTGTCCATATAAAATTGATAATATTTAATAGCTACCTAGGCTGTGTTCTCGCCACCGTCGTTCCTATCATTTCGCATCTAAGTACGTTATATCGTGTTTCTCAATTTGGAAGGTCATTATTTAGTTGCAGGTGCTCTTGCATTTGTAGGTCGTTCTTTATCAATGTTATCTGCTGTTCGTTGTGACAACGCTGATTACGGTTATTTTGTTACCAGATTCCGTTTATTCATATTATTAGAGTACCCGTCCAGTTCATCATCATCATCATCTGTTTACCCTCCAGGTTCGGTTTTTCCCTAGGACTGAGCGAGGGATCCCACCTCTACCGCCTCAAGGGCAGTGTCCTGGAGCTTCATACTCTTGGTCGGGGGATACAACTGGGGAGTATGACCAGTACCTCGCCCAGGCGGCCTCACCTGCTATGCTGAACAGGGGCCTTGTGGAGGGATGGGAAGATTGGAAGGGATAGGCAAGGAAGAGGGAAGGAATCGGCCGTGGCCTTAAGTTAGGTACCATCCCGGCATTCGCCTGGAGGAGAAGTGGGAAACCACGGAAAACCACTTCGAGGATGGCTGAGGTGGGAATCGAACCCACCTCTACTCAGTTGACCACCCGAGGCTGAGTGGACCCCGTTCCAGCCCTCGTACCACTTTTCAAATTTCGTGGCAGAGCCGGGAATCGAACCCGGGCCTCCGGGGGTGGCAGCTAATCACGCTAACCACTACACCACAGAACCTGTCCAGTTACTAACTTTTATTTCATTCCGTTGTAAACTTCTGCAAAACACAATGTCTGTAGTCAGTCTCTCTTTGGCCCATGTGACCCAATGAACCGATTTTGATCGTGTTTTCTTCAACCCTAGAACTGGCAACTGTCTAATTTTCGACACTTCGGTCCCTGCTGTAGGTGGTGGTGGTGATTATTTTTTTTTTTGTTTTTTTTTGCTAGTTGTTTTACGTCGCACCGACACAGATAGGTCTTATGGCGACGATGGGACTGGAAAGAACTGGGAGTTGGAAGGAAGCGGCCGTGGCCTTAATTAAGGTACAGCCCCAGCATTTGCCTGGTGTGAAAATGGAAAACCATTTTCAGGGCTGCCGACAGTGGGGTTCGAACCTACTATCTCCCGAATACTGGATACTGGCCGCACTTAAGCGACTGCAGCTATCGAGCTCGGTGATTATTGTTTTGAGAGGAAGTACAACTAGGTAACCATCCTCTATATAACACTCATCAGAAAGGAAAAATGGAAGGGGTCCGACACTTCGAAAAATGAAGGTATCGGCCAAATGAAGCCAAGGGCCACGAAGGGCGTGAAAATGAAAGACTCCCTAGCCCTCGCAAACCTAATAGCGTCGGGGTCGGAAAAGAACAAGAGTTGACCAAGAGAGGTCGGATAGGAAAGATGAAAGTGAGGAGCCTGGTACAAGTAAGTGGAAGCAATGCCAGGACTCGGCTGAGGGCACCATGGTCTCCAGCCCACGCTCCAAAATTCATAGCCCCTGGGGCCCCTTTTAGTCGCCTCTTACGACAAGCAGGGGATACCGTGACTGTTATTCTACCGCCCCCACCCACAGGGTATTCCTGCTGTAGTGTCACTGCCGAATATTCGATATGTTCGTATTATGTTCGTATTTTTTTCTAGTAATTTCCCCATTTCTTCAACTAATGTCATAACAGTCTACTTCTTGTCGTTCTCCATGTCCACAGCAGCCATGAGTTCCGTTTCATCATACAGTATTTACAACCTCTTTGGGCGCAATTTCACGGAAATACATGAGCGCAGTTTTCCGACGATCTTTTTGAGCGCAATTTCTGTAGTGTTTGTAAACAAACCTTCACAAGCTCTGCTTTGCTATTCTATTTCATTTTATTTCGTAGTTTTCGGTTCAGTGCGAGTTACTTCTGTGTTTTCATTATTATTCCATTGATTATACGCATGCTTAGTACAGTGTGTGTCTAAATATAGCATCTTCACCTCATTACGAAAAATTATAAATGAAGTGATGCGAAATTTGTAGGAAGATGAAAGTTACGAATCTCACTTTGAGGTTGGTGAGAATGAACCGACAGATTCTGATTTGGAACGTTAATCAGCTATCTTTTCGCATCAAATATCAGAAAATGAGGTACATTTTTTCTAACCCTCACCAGCGCAGAATCGCTGTTTAATGTTCATTTGTCATTGGAGATGTAAGTCAGTTCTTGGCGACTGGTACCAGCTGATGTGACGTAATTAGTTCCTGGTACCAATTTCACTTAGCTCCTAGTACCAACTTTGGTCGGGATGTTTGATTTATTCGTGGTTAGTTGCTACGGTCATAAATACATTCATCGTTGCTCTGGTAATCAACAAGGTATTGTTAAACATGAATGTTGTTCCAACATCGACTCCAATCCTCAGACCGTAATATAAAAAACATGGCGACCGAAGTGGCCGAAAATATCACGTACATATTATATAAACGGCGGTAAATTAACATTATAAATGTAACATCATAGGGAAAATCACTTTTACACGTATGAAAACGCTTCGCCAACAAAATCACACATGTATTCTACTAGAAAGATACCAACAAGCTGATTATTTAGAAATTTCAATTAATCAAATAACGCTTTTTCTTAGATTTCACTTCGCTGGATAGATGAAAACACATGATAAAACTGTTAAAATTATACTTCTAACATAATTTTGAATGTTTTAAAATAAATTAAGGTACGAAATTCCTCGATTTATTCCCTCTCATGAGAACTCTGAAACACCATTTGTTGCCTTAGTTTTGAAGTGGTGGACAATTTCTTAAAGTCAGCACCCAACGAATAGGAGGTACACCGGAAATAATAATGTTATTGGCTTTACGCCCCACTAACTACATTTGTTACGGTTTTCGGAGACGTCGAAGTGACGAAACTTAGTCCTGCAGTAGTTCTTTTACATGCCAGTAAATCTACCGACACGAGGCTGACGTTTTTGAGCACATTCAAATACCACCAGACTGAGCCAGGATCGAATCTGCCAACTTAGGGTCGGTCAGAAGGCCAGCGCCTTAACCGTCAGTCACTCAACCCAAGTACAACCGAAATGATTATGTTAACCCAATGAACGGCCCTGATAATGTCAACATAATGTTGACATATGGCATAACAGCACTTCACGCAATGATAGTAACCTTAGTAATGAAACGTTCAGACACTAAAGATATAATA
Organism: Anabrus simplex; assembly: GCF_040414725.1. Taxonomy (NCBI): domain Eukaryota; kingdom Metazoa; phylum Arthropoda; class Insecta; order Orthoptera; family Tettigoniidae; genus Anabrus; species Anabrus simplex. The sequence goes on along the minus strand of NC_090269.1, from coordinate 312,248,008 downwards.
GGTTTTTACCCATTAAAGAACATGAGTGCAAAAACTCTATTGACTAAACATTGATATTTAACCACATGCACGAGCTTCAGTTCGGCGCAGTCTGCTTGATAACAGATAACCACAGCATGAATCGGAAGGTGTTGGTAGTGTAAAATCATACGTTACAAACCCAGCTAATCCCTCTAAGTCACTATTTCTTCTGTGTAACAGTACACAGATTGTTACAACTGTCGCACTTATAAGTTCTAATATACTCCAAGATCCAGCCAAACATTTCCGCAGGCAAAGCACAGATTATTGTAAAATAAACTTTCATTTAAACCACTCGACACTTTGAAGCACATAGACACTGACGGAATAACACAATATCAATTATATTCTATCTAAATTAATATTTTTTGAGGAACACGAATAGTTTGGAAGTAGAGAAATAGCTTCCCTAACCTCAGACTTATTCTCAAAATGATGTATGCAGTTTTGTCATGAACTTCAAAATAATCATGATGTATATTCCTAATCCGTTTCTATCTTAAGGTTCTATTCCGTAGGAAACTTAAGAATAGTTGTATGAGAGGCATTGCCATAGATAGACTAAAACCTGGTCTACCTAGTGCACTCATATTCTTTAATGGGCAAAGACATGATCAAAACAAGCATATTCTCACATTACTGCGTATAATTACAGATCGTATGTGTCCACTGACTCATATAAATACACTCGCACGCTTATATTCTACAAGGAAACTAACATTTATGATCAAATTTCATAAAATTACACAGACTACATACGATAACAACAAAACAAAACAGACCCAGATTTCCAACAATTCCGCCTACTTGATTCGCCATCTTTGAACGATCGATAGTAACATTAAGGTCTGAGGACGTGGGTTCGAACCCCACTGTCGGCAGCCCTGAAGATGTTTTCCGTGGTCTCCCATTTTCACACCAGGCAAATGCTGGGGCTGTACCTTAATTAAGACCACGGCCGCTTCCTTCCCACTCCTAGCCCTCCCCTGTCCCATCGTCGCCGTAAGACCTATCTGTGTCGGTGCGACGTAAAGCAAATAACAAAAAACAAAAAACAAAAAAAAAAAAAAAGGTCTGAGGATTGGAGTCGGTCTTGGTTGTTCCGTACGGAGGTTGCTATGTCAGAAGTACTGATTTTCGAGGGTCCGGCTAGTAAGAAAACCATTGGTCTGTATATGTTAGGTCCGGCTAGTGACCAAACCATTGGTCTGGATATGTTAGGTCCGGCTAGTGACAAAACCATTGGTCTGGATATGTTAGGTCCGGCTAGTGCAGACCATTGGTCTGTCATCAAGCAAATGGGGTATGGGGGCGTAAGCCCCCACGTTAGGGCCACCAAGCGGCTTTAAGCCTCTCTATCTTATTCATATTAAATCATAAGTGGCGCAATGTATGCTTTGCCGTGTTGAGATCCGTAATTATTGCATCGCTACCTCTCAACTATTTAATCATGTTGTTATTTGTCTTTGGTATTCATATTTAATCCTGGCTGGCGGCGGCACGAATGGACTCTGCCATTAGTTGAAGAATTTTTTTGCTAGTTGCTTTACGTCGCACCGACGCAGATAGGTCTTATGGCGACAATGGGACAGGAAAGGCCTACGAATGGAAAGGAAGCGGCCATGGCCTTAATGAAGGTACAGCCCCAGCATTTTCCTGATGTGAAATGGGAAACCACGGAAAACCATCTTCAGGGCTGCCGACAGTGGGGTTCGAATCTACTATCTCCCGGATGCGAGCTCACAGCTGCGCGCTCCTAACCGTACGGCCAACTCGCCCGGTAGATTGAAGATTTGCCCTCTGAAACGTCACTCCCATACTTCAAGACAGCGAGATGTTATTATTCTTATTAATGTTATATGCTTATTCTTTCCATTCTTCCTCCGGACTACAACGATGATTACTTTGTCGGTTACAGTGCCTCATCGTTTTAGGTCTTTTTATATCGACTAAGTTGGTCATAACTTCTCGCTATCTTGGAATTATGGGAGCGACGTTTCATTGACATAATCTTCAACCAATGCCAGAATCCATTTCCGCCACCGTCAGCCATGATTATTATGTTAATTATCCTGGTGAGGGTTATAAAAAGTTTTACCGAAAATGACAGTCATGACGAACCTACCATAACAACGTCGTCTAAGGTCACGCCTCCAAATGATTGCTTGTCAATACATTTTCCCTAACATTTTCAAGAATATACCTCTCAGAGTTATGAAAAGTTTGCTAGTTCATTACAGATACAATATTGACAATCTGTATATCTCAGTTTGTTTGTGACATATTCCAATTTTGTGTACACGAGATCGAAGGTTGTATTACTATTTTGAATTTAGGAATTTGCACTTTATGAACAGACTGTACATTTTTCTAGTCAAAACATTACGCAATTTCATGTCACCACGGCATTCCTCAGTGTATTAGCTTTACATCTATATATATAAAATAAGAGTTTTGTCTGTACATTGCTCAGAATTTGAAAATAATGGTATTTCTGTATCAGTCATGTCCATAGTAACAAGAAAATGCACTTTTTACTTTTCCGTAATTTCTGTCTGTCTGTCTATCTGTATGTATGTATGTACACGCATCACGAGAAAACGGTTGAAGAGAATTTAATAAAAATCGGTATGTGAAGTCGGGGGATGAGCCTCTACAATCTAGGCTATAAATCATTTTACTCACGCTGAGTGAAATGGTAGTTTAGGGGAAGGCCTAAAATTTAATTCTCAACTATTCATGTTATTAGTGGTCTAATGAAAATCGGTATGTGAAGTCGGGGGATGAGCCTCTACAATCTATGCTATAAATCATTTCACTCACACTGAGTGAAATGGTAGTTTAGGGGAAGGCCTAAAATTGAATTCTCAAATATTTATGTTATTATTGGTCGTATTTTAAAGAAAATGGGTATGCAAAGTTGGCGAATAAATTGATACAATCTAGGCTGTCAATAATTGTATTCACACTGAGAAAAATGGTAGTTTAGGGGAAGGCCTGAAATTTAATTCTCAAATATTGTTGTTATTAGTAGTTCTATCTTGATGAAAATCGGTATGCAAAGTCAGGAAATAAGTCACTATAGTCTAGGCTGTAAATTATTTTATTCACGCTGAATGAAATGGTAGTTTAGGGGAAGGCGTAAAATGTAATTCTCAAATATTTCTTATTAGAGGTGTAATCGATGAATGCTACATAACTAAGGTTATATAGTATTAAATTTCCTATTATTCATGTCTTATACTTTGTTACCGTACTGGCTATGATCAAAAAGATATTCATAAATTTGGATTTTTGTTACTGAGTCCATATCAGCGCCGAGTAGCGAGAAAATGGGTAAACAGTATTTAATGAAAATCGGTATGTAAAGTCGGAGAATAAGAAACTACAGTTTACGGTATAAAATATTTTACAAATCACAGAGTCGAAAGAAAACTAAATGTGTAAGCCTACAATAAAGAAAGCTCATAACATTGATCAACAATAACATTACATTGACCATTGTTTGTCGTGATGTGCTTTGTGTCTTCTGTTGCCCCTCATCTCCGGTAGATAGGATTACTGCTGCGTACAGAGTATTTTTTTATTTGATTTATGTCGCACCGACATAGATAGGTTTTATGGCGACGATGGGATAGGAAAGGGCTAAGAGTGCCTTAGGCCTTAATTAAGGTACAGGCCCAGCATTTGACTGGTGTGAAAGTGGGAAACCACGGAATACCATCTTCAGCGCTGCCGACAATGGGGGTTCGAATCCACTATCTCTTGGATGCAAGCTCACAGCTGCGCACCGTTAACCACATGGTCAACTCGCCCAGTCGTACAGAGTGTAACAGCCTGACTGAATATTGATGGGAAGTAGCTGGGGAGTTAGATAACTTTCTTCTTTAGCATGTCATTCCCCTGGTTTATAAATTTTCTGATACTACTGGTACGTAACACACTGGATCATCATAGCATTCGGGCTATTCAATCCCTACTCTGAGGCACTGATTGGAATGAACAGTGTGCATATTTAGCGGAATAATGGCAGATGAGTGTTCATGGCAATCTGCGGCCTGGTCATCCTAGCTCTGGAACTGTGGACTATTGGATTGGCACCGCAATCTAACCGCAGCACTGTTCGTTAAAAGTGATGAAACGTGCGACTTTCCATTTGAGCGAGTATTTTATATGATAGCATTGCTTTTAATCGCTACATTCATACTTACGTTTTAGTAATGACCTATGTTGATTTCAGTAAGGAAAACCACAAAGTCAGTCTTTCTGAGAATCCCGTAGCAAAGCACGGGTACATCAGCTAGTAGATAAATACAACTTTGTAGATTTATTTCGTATCTTGCAGATATTTTGTATTTTATTTAGACACGTAAAAGTTGCTAAATATGGCTGCCACCACAAGATTTAACATTGCCAGTTCTAGGGTTAAGTATAGTTTGGTTCTTTCCATTGGCCGTAGGCTGTTCACTATCACGTTGACTCCCAAGGGAGGCATGCTGTGTAATATGCGGAGCAAGTCGGAAGGAAATGTATGCTTGGGAGTTTTCACCTTCATCACCATTATCTGTTGATTGTTCCAGCTAACCGTGTGCGGTTCTACACGAGCCTCTATCACCATTCTCAGTTTGTTCTGTCCATCCACAGTTGTTTATCCATTATATTATAACAATCGCACAACGCTTTTCAATGTATTTGAAAATGCATTTCTCTCAAACATTACGAGGTCTACCTTCCTGTAAGTCTGTTCAATGTACAATTACGTGTTCATGGAATTGTCATCCCGCTGGAAGTTCCCTTCGATAGTACCTGAAAGGAAAGAGTAAGCTATTTGCTTTACGTCGCACCGACACAGATAGGTCTTATAGCGACGATGGGATAGGAAAGGTCTAGGAAGTGGAAGGAACTGGCCGTGGCATTAATTAAAGTACAGCCCCGGCATTTGCCTTGTATAAAAACGGGAAACCACGGAAAACCATCTTCAGGGCTGCCGACAGTGGGGCTCGAACACTCTGTCTCCCGATTACTGGATACTGGCCGCACTTAAGCGACTGCAGCTATCGAGCTCGGTGGAAAGAGTAAGACCGGAGTCGTCCCGGCCTAACTGAAGGCAGGTGATGCCCTATCCCTGTGTTGTGTTCTTCGTCTGGTGTCTCAGTGGATTTTCGGAAAGGCGAAACTTGGACGTTCTTATTCTGAAAGCACCCCGACGACACTAGAACTTCATCAGTAGGTATACAAAAGCAGGCTCTCCGATGAATGTTGAGAGTGTTGTCGTGGTGTGGAGTTTAGAGTAGCGTTGGAACTGAGAGAGTGTTGCTCTTATGTAGAGTTTGGCGTAGAGTTGTGTTTATAGTTGTCTTGTCGAGTGATATGAATTGAGTATTTCAGTGGGTTGACCAGTCACGTGAGTTGATTTTGCAAGTTGTCAGTCTTCTCTGGAGTCGAACCAAGTGAACAGCAGCTACGAGCTCAGCTACAGGGTATTACTGGGTGGAGTGACTGGTGCGTTCGAAACGAAGTAAAAAGTTTGACCTGTCAATAACAATTACGGAGGGATCGCGCATTTAAGATAAATACCAACAAACCAGAGAGCGCTGTGAGAACAGGAGACTTTGGTAAATAGTCACTATTTGGTAAAGTATTGTCGTTCACTGTTAAGTGCACTCATGAGCAATTGAAGAGATACCTGGCTAGTGGCTTGTAGTACCCCTATCGCCTTGTTGACAGCGGCGTTGCGGGCTGGCATGCACTCCACAAGACACCGAAAGCGTCGAGGACCATACTGAACCATGGTCGCTGCTCAGTCTCCCATAATCCACGAAGATTGGTTGGAGCAGGTCTAGGGAACACTTACCACATTGGACAGCATTCCAGATGAGCTCCTCGGGGTCAAGGCGAGGCAAGCATTTTCGTACCCGTGGAGTGCTTATCGAACCAGTCAACCGCAATTCGGGAGCAATGGCCTGGAGCATTACCTTGCTGCAGGTACAGGCCACCTGCAGGGTGCTAAAGGCGAACAAAGGGATGAAGATAATTTGCCAGCACGTTCCAATAACGTACACGTCTTGGTACACGATACGGTGGCCTTTGAAAAGCCCAGTCCCTTCAGAGATGGAGTTACCCATACATCTGGCGCCGACAATCTGGCCGCTATCAAATGCAGTGATGTCTTATTTTTTTTACCCATTCTGGAGTCAACTGTTACTCGGTAACTGTTAATCAGTGTTACAAGGTCTGACGTCCCCGCTGTTACATGTCACTGTCCTATTACATTCGCTGCGCCAAGCACAGTGTAATTTCCTTACGGCAGCTGTCTCTAATTAAGCAGCTCATGAGCGTATAATTGTGTGTTTGCGCATGAGTGGGTACTAATTGGGTCATCCTAGATTAAATAGTCCAATAAAACAGTCAATGTTTTATTAGTAACAGCATGCTTTTCCTGTAAGCAGCCACAGCCATTCTCTTCATATGACCGTGCCACTGCAATCTCTTCAGTTCTAGTGTTTCATTCAGGCCCAGTCCGACTCGTTGGCTGAACGGTCAGCGTACTGGCCTTCGGTTCAGAGGGTCCCGGGTTCGATTCCCGGCCGGGTCGAGGATTTTAACCTTAATTGGTTAATTCCAATGGCACGGGGGCTGGGTGTATGTGTTGTCTTCATCATCATTTCATCCCCATCACGACGCGCAGGTCACCTACGGGTGTCAAATAGAAAGACCTGCACCTGGCGAGCCGAACCCGTCCTGGGATATCCCGGCACTAAAAGCCATACGACATTTCATTTCATTCAGGCCCCTTTCCAATTTAACTTGCTGTCTTATATTTTCATTTATTTCATTCATTTTGTGTTTTTCCTACACAAGAACAGAGGAACTTGATTTCGGTTCCCAAGAGTCGAAGTTTGGTTGGTCCGGTCAATGTTGCTTCTCCCAATCTGGAAGTGAAGATTAATACAAGATATGTTTTGTACAGGGTGATCTTGAAGGCTGTGTTAATGTTTCATCCCAAAGCGTTCGACAAACGGAGTGGTAAAATTGGGAAGTTGCTTCTGTTTTGTTGTCGATTTCCTGTTATGATATTTTCTGAGAAAACGAAGCTAAATAAATACCGTATTTAAAGTTGTTGATGGTATCTATTTCATCACTTTGGACTCTCAAATGGATTGTTTCAGAATTCCTAGTCATAACCAAGCCAACTCTCCACGTTCGGCTGATGATCAGTGCCATTATTTTAAATATATCTTGGCTTGTGACTTTCTTCCGTTTCTCCCTATATTTTTACACCGCCGGTAAACATCAAGGCATTTGTTGTTTGGTCTTTCCTTGAAACTGCTTCAATTACTTCATACATTATAAAAATGAAGAGAAATGGAAACAGACTACTTCCTTGTTTTGTTTCAAAACAATCAGATCGTCTTCCCTGGATTTTTACACACTTCTTGGTTTCTCGATATACTTGTATTATTAGAGATATAATGTCTCCTGACAATTTCTTATGTCTTCAACATTTCCACATACTTCTGCGTGGTACATGATATTTTGCCTTTACGCTGCTGTCCCGAAATACGGTTATAATTACTTTCTCTCCCAATACTTTCCAAAGAGCATTCATGTAGAAAAATGAGATTTATGGTTGATCTACTTGGTCCATACCCATGTTGCTTTTTTTTTCTGAAATTTAGGTGCAATTTTTTCTTCAAGTGCTATGCTGGGTCCCCCGAACGTTGGTTGTCACTATGGCGAAGGTGTTTCTGTCCTCCGCTAACCTGAACAATTCTCCAACAGAGTGAATTCCTAACCCCTCTTTTATGTTCTGAAGCTAAGACATTTGTATTCTGCCACGTACTCGTCTGCCTCCTATACTGAGTTTCAGTATTAGTAGAAGCGGCTGATATTTTTGACCTCTAAGCACACGTCCCGGTCGGCAGATTTTCTGTATTTAATGGCAGACAAGAACTGAAGATCACATTTGCTCTTCTTAGGACACCTTCTTGCGTTACTTTACCAGTCCAGAGTGTTTTCAACATTCTTCGATGTATTCACATTTCGAATTATTCTAGTTCGTTCATGTTACTAACCTGTATTAAGCTATATGGATGGACACTGAAGATATCATTTATTACCAGTAGATGAGAAAGAAATTGATAACTCACTTCTCTGTACTTTCCGCTCATTTCAACATTTCTACAAAGTTGACATGTAAAAACTGTGAACAACTAGTGGTTGGAGAAAATATGACTGATTCGTACATAGATGATATTGATAGCAGAGGGTTAATGGTTCCAAGTGACATGCTAATAAGTGTCGCAAACATTGCGTTCAGTATCATGAACAAAATTGTTTTCAACTCCTACGAAACATATATTACCGAGCTCGATAGCTGCAGTCGCTTAAGTGCGGCCAGTGTCCAGTATTCGGGAGATAGTAGGTTCGAACCCCACTGTCGGCAGTCCTGAAAATGGTTTTCCGTGGTTTCCCATTTTCACACCAGGCAAATGCTGGGGCTGTACCTTAATTAAGGCCACGGCCGCTTCCTTCCCACTCCTAGTCGTTTCCTGTCCCATCGTCGCCATAAGACCTATCTGTGTCGGTGCGACGTAAAGCAACTAGAAAAAAAAAAAACATATATTCTTATAGATTGTGTGAATCAGTACAAAGAGTTAAACAGACTAATAGTGCATATAATTACAAGCTTTGAACTCAGTGAAACATATTAGAGGACCTGTATATGTGGAAGTAATATTGCTCAAGGAACATAATAGTTAGTGTTTTCTGAAACAGTTTGCCTTCAAATTGTGGGAAGAGACGCAACTATATATTTCTTATCTCTCTAGAAAGGAGTAACTTCTACAAGAATATTTTTTTTTTTTTTTTTTTTTTTTTTTGCTATTTGCTTTACGTCGCACCGACACAGATAGGTCTTATGGAGAAGATGCGACAGGAAAGGCCTAGGAATGGGAAGGAAGTGGCCGTGGCCTTGATTAAGGTACAGCCCCAGCATTTTCCTGGTGTGACCAAGAAAACTGAAAATGCTTCGATAAACATACAGAGGTATGCAAATTTACATTAATTTTAACAACCGATATTATTTAACTCGTACGATAATTGCGGGTCCGTTCATTGTTATGCATTTGATCTAGATGGTTAAATCCCGATTCACTTAAATTACAACCAGAATACAAAGGGATACGTAATGGGTATTTTTCCAAACATTTGCCATTTTTACATTATTTTTATTTCTTAATATTTCAAGTTTCTTTATTACGGTGCATTTATTAATTATGATCATATATCGTAATTACAAGCGAGTTGAAATATATATATATTGTATATTACCTCATTTCCTCTTCTTTGCCTGGTTTTGTCAGCCGGTAGAGGGTGGTCTGTTCGGAACATGGATCTAACTAAATATCTAAATTTAAGGTAGGGCAGGAAACTAACTACGAATTCGTGAATGAGAATCAAGAGTGTTGGGTGGAAAAGCTTTAATATTGAAAACATGAAATTAAGATAAAAATCCCCAATAAACCAATTATAATACCAATGATGTACACATTTATACAACCACATCCATGATGTTGCGGATCTCTGCCCGTGAAAATTAAGGCTCCATTAAATTTTGAAACGTGAAAAAATATTAAACATGGTGCGAGATTGTTTAAGAAATAAGTTTGAACACAGTAGATGTAGCTGTCGTCATTTAAAACATTCAACTACATGAGATTAGGAATGCAAGATTCGCTTATTATTTACTCTTATAATATTATCCATGGATAGGGAGACAAAAATAAGAAAACACACTATGGCATCGGACCGTTCTACTACCCTCAAAAGATCACTAAATTAACTGTGGGTGCGGCACCATTATGTAAAACCATGAGGATTGAAACCCCGTCAACCTCTGAAAATCTCGAGCTTTACGACAAATGAAAATACAGAACAAGACAACACAAAACACACAATAACCAAACAAGACACTTACATAATATGCTTTCCATGGTACCTGGGATTAAGACACTTGTCCCGTATTAGTAAAAACCGATTTGAAATCTCCGCCAACTGATTGCTGTGGGATCATTGACCTGCTGTCCAGCTCCATGGCTAAATGGTTAGCGTGCTGGCCTTTGGTCACGGGGGTTCCGGGTTCGATTCCCGGCAGGGTCGGGAATTTTAACCATCATTGGTTAATTTCGATGGCACTGGGGCTGGATCATCATTTCATCCTCATCACGATGCGCAGATGGCCTACGGGAGTCAAATCAAAAGACCTGCACCTGGCGAGCCGAACATGTCCTCCGACACTCCCGGCACTAAAAGCCATACGCCATTTCATTTCATTGACCTGCTGTTGAGACGGCGGTCAGGAAGGCCGTCTGTCTCCCTCACTACAACACAACATTCCTCGCTGCAGATTTTAACCTGGTCGGGTAAGTCCCCTCATAGCTGTCATTCGACACATGGTTAAAAAGGGTTTGCTCACCTCTCAATTGGGGCACAAATTTATCTCCATTGTCTGGGGGAGGGGGGAATTCACTTCATTATGAACTCTCTTGTCTCGCTTTTTATTACATAATCACAAATTTGTCTGATACAAATTCCCTCAGACATCATAATATATAACTGCCTATATTCTCTTCGGTCCAGGCTATCTGAAACTATTACTTCATTAATCTCATTTCGCAGCCCGACGTCCACAGCTCGATTCACGTGCATTGCCATGCGTTACCTTCCGAAAATGTTCCCAGAAGAAACTTTCTGACTCAACGGTGAGAATGAGACTTTCACAGCGCAATCTGCATAACTGAAAATTCATGCCTTCTATATATGACAGGTTCCCTATTTTTAGGTTGGCTATTCCTCATGTTAATGATCTCCAAGTTCGATACTACATCAGGCACTGTGACCCTTAATTTCTGCATGACCCTATTACCTTTAGATTCTTTCTAACAAGATGAACAGAAATGACTTTAGCTAACATTACCGTGGATCAACAACTCATCAATTATTACCCTAAACTCCCCAATATCTAATATCTAATATACATTTAATATCCCCATTCTAAAGCATGCATGTTCCTTAGCCCTATTACACTTACAAAGCAATGAAATTTCCCTTAAGGCATTAACATTTACAGAAAACGCGAATTCCAACTTTCCCTAACCCATGCTAGAAATATGTTCAAACTTATATGATATGGTGAGAAATTCACTCATCTTTCCGGGCCATGCAGCGTAACTTAGCACATGATCAGACTAGCGACGTCCGAGGTTGCAGGTTTTCGTCTCGACTCCAGGCTGGGTTCCATGATTGATGTCATCTGCTTGTAGGACGCTCTGTTGTCGTCAGAAGATCAACTTGAATAGGAAAATCTATTCGTTGTGAAGTCTCGTTACTGAGTACTGTAATGAGAGCGGGTTATTTCTTCATTTCTTCCAATACTGCAACTATGTGTTGGAACCGTTCTAATATACCGTTCCAATAAGTTAGGCATTCTAATTGAAGCTCAGTCCATCTTTACAAGCACTTAGTCAACGCACCTTTATTTGATTCACGAGTCACTAGACTTTACAGCCCCCTGTTCAGTCCCGCGCACTTACACTTTCTTCATCATTGTTCATATTTCTATGATTAACTGAAATATACCAGTGTGCCATACAGTTTTACTTAATAATTTTACTCTATTGTCTCCAACGGCACAACCCCAATACTGTCTTTGTCCAAAGCTAGATTTCGGCTACATGCACAGCACCACGTTCACTCGCACCAACAGCGAGAGCGTCTCATGGACCCCTTCTAGCAGAAGGAACGCTCCGTGAGTGAGTCTCCAGAAAACAGACGCTACCTTCCTTGTGTAGAGCAAGCTTCGGTTCCCATGGTTCGTTAAAATGTGAATATAAATTAGCTACAGCATAACTATGAGATATTATCACCTAGAGGCTCTCATAAAATTAAATACCGGGCGAGTTGGCCGTCCGCATAGAGGCGCGCGGCTGTGAGCTTGCATCCGGGAGATAGTGGGTTCGAATCTCACTATCGGCAGCCCTGAAGATGGTTTTCCGTGGTTTCCCATTTTTTCACACCAGGTAAATGCTGGGGCTGTACCTTAATTAAGGCCACGGCCGCTTCCTTCCAACTCCTAGGCCTTTCCTATCCCATCGTCGCCATAAGACCTATCTGTGTCGGTGCGACGTAAAGCCCCTAGCAAAAAGAACAATTATTCTCTGTTTTACATTCGCAGAATGTCCGACTCGCTGGCTGAGCGGTCAGCGTACTGGCCTTCGGTTCAGAGGGTCCCGGGTTTGATTCCCGGCCGGGTCAGGGATTTTAACCTTAATTGGTTAATTCCAATGGCACGGGGGCTGGGTGTATGTGTTGTCTTCATCATCATTTCATCCTCATCACGAGGCGCAGGTCGCCTACAGGTGTCAAATAGAAAGACCTGCACCTGGCGAGCCGAACCCGCCCTAGGATATCTCGGCACTAAAAGCCATACGACATTTCATTTCATTCGCAGAATACGGCTAACTGGCGTAATATGCAACTGACCTTCATGCCATACCTCTCCTGTTATCTCGCGTGTTCCCTCTCGCAGGATGGCGATAGGTAATCCCGCGACTTCTGTCTCATTCACAAGGTTCTCCCTCGTGTCGAACCATGCCCATGAGTTTTGCTGCTACAGTGAGCGTTCGCGTGCCTTTTCTCTTCTTCATACCTCGGTGACTGAGAATAATGCCAATCAAGCGTTAAATGATGACCCTAGTACTTGATACAGTCATCATCATCATTGTTGACCAACTCCAGTTCCCCAGGGTGGTATAAGAGCCCCTTCTATTCTGTTCGGTCCATGATCCATTATTCATTCACAATCCGCTCCCAAACCTGACTTTTCTCCTCTACATCCTTATTCACTTAGTCTGTCCATTTCTCTCTAGGTCTGCCCACTGGTCTCTTTCCCCTTATTTCTCTTTCATACTCCATTTTTGCAGACCTATTGGCACTCATTCTTTTCACATGACCAAACCACTTCAGTCTTGTCTGTTGGATATTCTGGAGTAAGGGGTCTTCTAGTTCTACGTCTTCTGTGTTTTTTTCATTCCTGATTTTATACCTCCTGGTCTTCTGAATCATTTTGCTTAGGAACTTCATTTCTGCTGCTTGGAGTTTCGAGTTGTCCTTTCTTGTTAATGTAGCGGTTTTCAGGCTGTATGTGAGGATAGGGGTGTAGTATGATTGATACAGTGTCATCTTGTTGTTTTTTTTTCTTTTTGCTATTTGCTTTACGTCGCACCGACACAGATAGGTCTTATGGCGACGATGGGACAGGAAAGGCCTAGGAATTGGAAGGAAGCGGCCATGGCCTTAATTAAGGTACAGCCCCGGCATTTGCCTGGTGTGAAAATTGGAAACCACGGTAAACCATTTTCAGAGCTGCCGACAGTGGGGCTCGAACCCACTATCTCCCGATTACTGAAACATCTTGGTTTTGAGTGGTACTTGTTTATCCATAGTAGCTACCTTACTTGGAGGTAAAACTGTATTACTTTGCTTATTCGACCGTTTACTTCATATTTAGCGTCCGGCTCCGTGGCTAAATGTTTAGCGTGCCGGCCTTTGTTCACTGAGGTCCCGGATTCGATTCCCGGCAGGGTCGGAAATTGTAACCGTCATTTGTTAATTTCGCTGCACGGGGGCTGGGTGTATGTGTCGTCTTCATTATCATTTCATCCTCATTATGACACGCAGGTCGCCTACGGGAGTCAAATCAAAGGACCTGCACCTGGCGAACCGAACCTGTCCTCGGACACTCCAGGCACTAAAAGCCATACGCCATTTCGTTTCATATTTAGCTTATCCTTGGACATTATACTACCTAAGTACTTAAATTCTTTGACATTGTCCAGCTTAGTGCCATTTAGCATGATTTCTGGCTGCTTGTCACCCTTCTGTACCTTCAACACCACCGTTTTAGCCTTGTTGATGTTCAATTCATATCTCTCAAACTCCTGACTCCACCCCTGCAGCCTCTCTTCCACATCTTTCTCTGAGTTACCCCAAATTACTACATCATCTGCAAATGCTTTAAAGCCTTGTTTCCCCTTCTATTTTAGCGCCTTTCATATGGTATCCATTACAATGATAAGTAATAGGGGTGACAAAGCACTACCTTGTTGTACTCCCCTTTTTGTCTCAAATCAGTCTGAAAGTCCAGAACCGACTTGTACACAGCTTCTGGTTTTCTCGTAAAGCACCTTAACTTTTGAAATTAGACTGTCTCGAACTTTGAGCTTTCTCAGACACTCCCAAATAAGCTCCCTTGGTATGCTGTCATAGGCCTTTTCAATGGCAAGGAACAGTAGTATATATAAAGGCTTCTCTTTTCCCAATGTTTATCCATTAGCATCCCGACAGCAAATATAAGATCTTTCCAGGCCTAAAGCCATGTTATTCCTCTTCTAAAAGTGGTTCTACAATTTCTCGTAATCTATCCTCTATATTTTTTCCAGAATTTTTAGTCCATGAGAGAATAGAGTGATACAGAATTGGTACATTTCCGTCTGCTGCCTTTCTTGAATATAGATTATAATGATGATGATGATGAGTCAGTCAGTCAGTCAGGACATGTTATTTTATACATATAGATGATGCGTGCTGTGAGTAGTCTTGACGTTCTATTCAGTGGTACAATCCTAGGGGATGGTGACTCGACGGCCTTCAAACTGGTTCAGGATTCCAAACATTATGTAAATATAACCAAATTGGAATGTGTTGGTCACGTTCATAAACGTATGGGGACAAGATTGAGAATACTAAAATCAACCATGAATGGAAATAAACTTAGTGACGGTAGAACATTAAAGGAGAAGAACAGATTGACTGATTCAGTCATTGACACTCTCCAGAATACTGTGGTCTGGTAGACAGGCAAGATACTGATAATGTGGAAGCAATGAGAAATCCTATACATGGCTTGTGTCCTTCAGGGGTAGACAGCTCGTGCAAATATAAAAGGAGTAAAGTAATAGGGGAGAAATATAATCATCCCCATACTTTGTCACCAGCCATTATGGACGAAACCAAGCTAATATTCAGGGATCATTCGACAAAAATCTCCTGAAAATACGCCTGCACAGTAGGACACAAAACCCAAACGAATATGTCAATCGTGTCATTTGGAACTCCCTAATCAAAACAGTGTTTATGGGTATCAACAAATTTCAGTTTGCTGTACATGGTAATGTTTCAAGTTTTAACCAGGGAAACATCACAAATTGCAAAGTTCTGCAAATGTTAGGGTTGATTGCTGGGTGTCGAACAGGGTGCGTAGTGGCCTGATAAGAATAAGATCTGCTTAAAATGCCATCAAAAAATTAGTTCTTCAGGACAGAATGGAAAGTAGAGGTGCCAAGAAGGAACTACAAGAGGAATTTGAAGAAAATCCAGAGAATCCAACCTACGGCCCTGGGATACATTGATGTGCTACATTTGAAGTCTGTTTCCCTTAAGTTTACTTTTTCGATACCAATGGTGCAGTTTCTCAGCCAAGTTTGAATTTTGGGAGCTTTAAATGTGTGCGACATACTTATAAATACTTAAAACAAAAGTGTTTAATTTGTCTGTATATTAGCAATTTTATTACCGACTTATTTTGAACATTATAAACATCATGCCCACGATATTCCACTATAAAATGTAAAAATTTGAAGTGTCTACCTTCAGTGGCTTCAGAATAAAAGTACAATACAAACAGCAGATATTATCATTAAAGCATATGGCATTCCCTATCCCCTCAAGATATCGGTATACCGATTTATTATAAGGTTAACGAACCCCATAATATCTCATGTTCAAAAGCAGTTTTTCTTGTAATTTACAATCGCTTTCATAATATTTAACTTGAATGCGCCCAGACTACATGTATTGACCAAAACAGTCATTTAATCAACGGAAAACATATCACTTATTTTTTATTGTATCTGGTGTTATGGCTATGATCTCAGCGAACTAGCGAGGAAGGGGAGAAGCATTCCTACCTCTAACAGAGTACCGGTACGCCGTGGGTAGTCCAATATTTTCAGTGAAAGCGGCACAAAGCGTTCAGTCGGCCGAGTACTGTTAACGTTCATGATCAGGGGCGTAACGTTAGGGCCTGCAGGGCCTGCAAAGCAGGCGGGCCCGGGCCTTTAAGGAACCCCGCAGACTCTTACAAAAAATAATAATTATATTAATAATTCTTGTGAATTTCAATTTATGGCCAAGTCAAATCTTAATAAATTATTTCAGTCAAGTAAACACTGGAATTGCGCTTCGCTTAATCGTATGGGCGCGTGATGTAATATATTAATCTATGCATTTTCTAAGTAATAGCATTTGAGTGTATGACTCATTCACACGTGCGGAGCATGAGTTAATATTATTTTTGGAAGGTTTATCAGAGATCGTCCCACGCACACGCGTCCTGTAAGCCCTTCACTAAATGGAGATAGGTAATTTTAATTTAATTTCCCTGTGATGTTATTGATGAGTTGATGACAACATTTGGATGTTCCGACCAGGACGACATCAACTCCAAGCTCGCATGCAGTTATAAGATCCATTAAATATTTTCTTTGACATTTTACAACAATGAATAATCCCTTTGTTTACATACATTGAAAGTATATTCCATTACTTCTTCCTGTTGTGATTGTATTAGTTATTCATAGGTTTGCGGTCGCTTGATACAGTAGCGGCGATTGAGAATTAAAAGTGCGGGGGCAAAACATGTACAGACAACAACCAGTACCCGGGTTTGTTAGATATACTAGACAGGGCAAGGGAGTGTGAATATAACGACATTTCGTGCGAATTTCCGCAAATAATTTTGTTAACAATTAAATAAATAAAGGAAAGAGCGGATAAGACAACAGGGTTTACATATCATTGCTTTTTTAACATTCCTTGTTTTAGGTGAGTAAAATGGAATGAAAATGTAATTTTCCTCCACAAAGTGGGGAGAGACTGACCCCTCACCCCCCTTTATCGCCGCTACTGGCTTGATAGGCCGTGGACCTGCGGGGCTGTTGCGCCATGAAGTTTAGTTTTATTCATAGATTTTACATTTTATTTCAGGGGGTCCGAAGTTTAATTTTTTGCAGGCGGGCCCGTATACCATTCGTTACGCCCCTGTCGATGATTACAAGTTCAATAAAAGTATCATTATCACTGAACAAAACCTATTCGTACAATCCATCATGTAATAAATACTTATATCAACTTCGTATATTATAAACATACAGTACACTTTAACATATTTCATGAGTTGTTCTCAAAAAGAGTTAAAAATATCCACGTAACGTCAATATACATGATTACGTATAACTTACACAAGCAATGAAAATACATAAATAATTGTAAAGGCATATTGTCTGCATTGTGATATTACTTGAAGGACACAACAAAGCTGCTGACATTTTTTCGATCTGGTATGTCTGCAACAAAGAGGTCGGAATCTTCGATGATCCATACGGATGCGCTTGCGGCGTAGCGGATTAAATACAATACCGCCCTTCCTATGATTTCCGTCCTGAAATCAAACATGAGATAAATATAAGGTGCATTTATGCCTAGTCTTACGAAGCTAAAGAAGACTATGTTCATATCCTGCAGTAAATTCTCAAAAATGTTGCTGTTATGTAAATAAAGCATACTCGTCTTCACACAGCCCATGAAGTCCTTAATAATAATAATAATAATAATAATAATAATAATAATAATAATAATAATAATAATTTTTATGACCTCAATTGCCGTGTGGAAACATTCGGTTTTGACACCGTGTAGGCTGCCTGCACGATAATTTCGACGTTCTATTTTAATCTACCAGATGGCAGAGTAAATAGTATCTCTGTTGAGCGATCTGTGGCTGAATTTTAATGAATTTTGTCAGGTGAACACAAAATGTGACACCAGAGATCTTTTACATGCCGATATCGTACGGCATGGAGTGTTGAAAATAAATTTTTCTGCGCTTTAAACCTCCGACTACCTCTGATGTGTTTGAATCTTTGATCTTGGGATCCGGATGCTGACAGTGCACCAGTGATCCACAAAGGAAGCTGCGAAGGCCCTTGGCACTAACTGGAATAGGACGGTTAGCTTGTAGGTCTGGCCGCCTGGTAATCGGTTTTGGTGTAGACTAAGTGAACTCCAGGACCACGTGCTTCTCCAGAAGTGTAAATTCAGTTTCCAAAGTTTTCGACTTCCTGACGGGGAATCCAAATCAAGACCTTCCAGCGCACGCCTTTACCACCTCTGCTAGGTTGTGTTTTCACACAACACGGCTGAAATAGATATAAATTTAGAACATGACATGTAGATGCTGAAGTGGGGAAATTAGTACTGCTACCGTTTTGAACATCGTTTGTCTTTCATATATGGCGAGTGCCATCTCTGAGACCTCCATGACTCATGTACAAAATGACTTTTACCAAAACTGGAAAATTCTGTCTCATTCCCTTTTTCTGAACATTCGGCCTAGTAGCCTTATTAATGTTGGCAGTGAGTAAATTATCCTTCAGCCGAGTAGATACCAAAAGCAGATCCTGGAAAATCAAGCATATTTTTCTCCTCCTTCTTTTTCTGTTTACCCTCCAAGGTCGGTTTTTAACCTCGGACTCAGCGAGGGATCCCACCTCTACAGCCTCAAGGGCAATGTCCTGGAGCTTCAGACTCTGGGTCTGGATACAACTGGGGAGGATGACCAGTACCTGGCCCAGGCGGCCTCACCTGCTATGCTGAACAGGGGCCTTGCGGGGGGATGGGAAGATTGGTAGGGGTAGACAAGAAAGAGGGAAGAAAGCGGCCGTGGCCTTAAGTTAGGTACCATCCCGGCATTTTCCTCGAGGAGAAGTGGGGAAACCACAGAAAAGCACTTCCAGGATGGCTGAGGTGGGAATCGAACCCACCTCTACTCAGTTGACCTCCCGAGGCTGAGTGGACCCCGTTCCAGCCCTCGTACCACTTTTGAGATTTCGTGTCAGAGCCGGGAATCAAACCCGGGCCATGAGGATGGCAGCTAATCACACTAACCACTACACCACAGAGCGGACCGTATATTGATTTACCTACGTAAAAATTAAGAAAGCTATTATTAATGTTAAAAATAATGATCAAAAATGTTTCTATATACAATAAAATCAGCTTTATATCAACCAAAAGAATTGTACGTCTCAGGTGTTGAAACTAACACAGCACATAGAAGATGGTTTCGAAAGGAAAGAGATTATAAGAGCTGTATTTATAGATATAACAGCGGCTAATGATACTATAAATCCACGACTATTTCTTATGAAACTTTATAATGCTACCAAAGATTATTAACTAACATGCTTCATAAGGAATATCCTTGAAATTAGAAGATTCTTTGTTGAATTTCAAGGACAGAGAAACAGATGGAGATCGCAGAGGAACGGATTACCCCAGGGTAGTGAGGTTGCTCCAGCGCTGCTCAACGTTTATACTAACTATCAACCATTACCTGAGGGAAGGCAGAGTATCTATGCAGATGATTGTGCCATACTTGCCAGAGCTCATTATTTTGAAAATGTTGAACAGATACTTACTAAGGCATTGACAGGATTGTCTGACTCATATAGGGGGATCCACCTGAGACCAAATCCCAATAAAACTCAGATTTGCGCTTTCCACCTTAAAAACAGACAGGCAGCAGGAACCCCCAATGTTACTTGGGAAGGAATTACACTAGAACACTGCACAACTCCAAAATATCTAGGAATCAGCCTCGATCGTACTATAACTTACAGGAGGCATTGCCTGAATACCAAACAAAAAGTGGCAGCCAGAAACAACATTATAAGGAAGTTAACAGGCACAACATGGGGAGCTAACCCTACCACTGTAGGAACATCTTCCCTTGCACTCTGTTACTCTGCCGGGGAATATGCAAGCCCAGTGTGGTTTCGATCTAGTCGTGCCAAATTAGTAGATATTGTTGTTACGATACTGTCCGATTATCACCGGGTGCTTAAAGCCCACTCTGCTTGACAAAATTTATTGCCTCGCTGAAATTGCACCTCCTGACATCCGTAGAGAGGTGGCGGAAAAACGTGATATGTACAAGGTGCAAACTTCTCAAGCTCATCCTTTACATGGATATCAACCAGAAACCCCACGAGTAAAATCAAGGAACAGCTTCCTCAAAACAACAGAGAATCTTGTCGAGAAACCACAACATTCCCGAACTGATCTCTGGCGTGCAAAGGATGGCTCACACCCTGTGAAAAACATCCCGCTGGATACACAGAGAAATGGACCACATGGAAATCGTTCAATAGATTACGGTCAGGTGTTACAAAATGCAAGAATAACTTAATGAAATGGGGTTTCCGTACAGAGTAGCCGCTATGTGAATGTGGCGAAGTGCAGACGTCCTCCCACCTGCTCCAATGTAGTCAGTGTCCAACATCATGTACTCTGGAAGACCTGATTTGTGCTACACCAGATGCAATCTGTGCGGCAAAAGTGTAAACGAACTGTCAATTCAGTGTTATATTGCTCATGTATCATGTAAGTATTATGCATTATTACCATATCAACTTCAATCATTGTGAGTGCTTCTGACACTAATAAAACATATTATTATTAGCATTATCGTGTTATATACTGACTGACAGAGCAAATGCAACACCAAGAAGGAGTGGTCAGAACTTTATGCCAATTGCAGGGTAGACTGACGTCACTGAGGTATGCTCATGATGTGAAATGCGCCGCTGTGCTGCGCACGTAGCGAACGATAAATGGGACACGGCGTTGGCGAATGGCCCACTTCGTACCGTGATTTCTCAGCCGACAGTCATTGTAGAACGTGTTGTCTTGTGCCACAGGACACGTGTATAGCTAAGAATGCCAGGTCGCCGTCAACGGAGGCATTTCCAGCAGACAGACGACTTTACGAGGGGTATGGTGATCGGGCTGAGAAGGGCAGGTTGGTCGCTTCGTCAAATCGCAGCCGATACCCATAGGGATGTGTCCACGGTGCAGCGCCTGTGGCGAAGATGGTTGGCGCAGGGACATGTGACACGTGCGAGGGGTCCAGGCGCAGCCCGAGTGACGTCAGCACGCGAGGATCGGCGCATCCGCCGCCAAGCGGTGGCAGCCCCGCACGCCACGTCAACCGCCATTCTTCAGCATGTGCAAGACACCCTGGCTGTTCCAATATCGACCAGAACAATTTCCCGTCGATTGGTTGAAGGAGGCCTGCACTCCCGGCGTCCGCTCAGAAGACTACCATTGACTCCACAGCATAGACGTGCACGCCTGGCATGGTGCCGGGCTACAGCGACTTGGATGAGGGAATGGCGGAACGTCGTGTTCTCCGATGAGTCACGCTTCTGTTCTGTCAGTGATAGTCACCGCAGACGAGTGTGGCGTCGGCGTGGAGAAAGGTCAAATCCGGCAGTAACTGTGGAGCGCCCTACCGCTAGACAACGCGGCATCATGGTTTGGGGCGCTATTGCGTATGATTCCACGTCACCTCTAGTGCGTATTCAAGGCACGTTAAATGCCCACCGCTACGTGCAGCATGTGCTGCGGCCGGTGGCACTCCCGTACCTTCAGGGGCTGCCCAGTGCTCTGTTTCAGCAGGATAATGCCCGCCCACACACTGCTCGCATCTCCCAACAGGCTCTACGAGGTGTACAGATGCTTCCGTTGCCAGCGTACTCTCCGGATCTCTCACCAATCGAACACGTGTGGGATCTCATTGGACGCCGTTTGCAAACTCTGCCCCAGCCTCGTACGGACGACCAACTGTGGCAAATGGTTGACAGAGAATGGATAACCATCCCTCAGGACACCATCCGCACTCTTATTGACTCTGTACCTCGACGTGTTTCTGCGTGCATCGCCGCTCGCGGTGGTCCTACATCGTACTGAGTCGATGCCGTGCGCATTGTGTAACCTGCATATCGGTTTGAAATAAACATCAATTATTCGTCCGTGCCGTCTCTGTTTTTTCCCCAACTTTCATCCCTTTCAAACCACTCCTTCTTGGTGTTGCATTTGCTCTGTCAGTCAGTGTATTTACGAGGTCTAGAATGTCTTTAATTTTCTCACAATTATTTTGTTGATACACTTATTTCTCTTTCGATTTATCAGAACTTTGTATCTCCCCTGTGGGTGGAGTCATGACGTAAGAGGCTACTATGAGACGAACAACTGAAGATTCTGTAGGCCTACTCACTCTCTCACCTTCCAGGCCTGAAAACATATCCTTCTATGTCTTTCCGTATAACGGAGAAATTTTAAAACTGCGAAACTTTTTTTCACCTGATTAAAGACGAAAAAATTGAAAAATGTTCTGTCCACCTCCCCTCATCCAGTTACATCTTTTGGTTCCATCTTGGAGTTATTATCAGATATCAGACTTATTGAGTGGTTATGACTCTTGGTAAACCTGCTACTGATCCCCAGCTGATGCCTTTTCTCTATTAGATCCGTCGTCAAAGCGCACATACGACCTTTGCGACGTGCTACAGCAAGTGAGGTGCAGACTATAGGCACCGCGCAGGTTGATCGAAATACTACTACTAGTGCTACATAGTGGCCCGTTCTGAAACAAGACGTGAGGCGCAGTGCGAGAGTCTCAGTACAACGTGTGTAACATTCGACCAAGTTGCGGGTTTAAAGCGATTCAATTAGGGGATCTAAGTGAATCATCATGCAATAAAGGAAAAAAACCTTGTTGTCTGTGGCCACGTGAACGGCGTTAAAGACTTAATTTCGAATGGTTTCGGATACATCACAGGAAAAGTCACCCGACAAACGTCTGGCAATTTGCCGCCTTATATCGTGAAACTTGAGGTAGGCAAGGTGTAGTTAGGAAAAAATTTACATAGTTTATTTAGTAAGGATTAATTGATGCATGTTTGCTAAGTTGTACGTATTTTTACTTTGTCTTCAGGTTGACCAGAATCGTAATGTCTCTAGTCTCTACCAGCGAATGTTCCTGTCCTGCCGGCGCCAGAAGAACTTACAAACGTGTAGCTGCGTTAGTGTATTACATAAATAATGAAAGTGTTGTCTCCAAAAGCCGGCCCCGTGGTGTAGGGGTAGCGTGCCTGCCTCTTACCCGGAATTGAGGAGCTATCTGACGGTGAGATAGCGGCCCCGGTCTAGAAAACCAAGAATAACGGCCGAGAGGATTCATCGTGCTGACCACACGACACCTCGTAATCTGCAGGCCTTCGGGCTGAGCAGCGGTCGCTTGGCAGGCTAAGGCCCTTCAAGGGCTGTAGTGCCATGGGGTTTGGTTTGGTTTTGTCTCCAAAACAACCGTCCGCAACAGTGGGGAAAACCGAGTCCGATAACAATGTCAACAGAAAAATATAGAAAAGGCAAACGCGTAGGAGAACTGTTCGGTAAAAAGACTTTGAGATCATTTCTACCCCCCTTCGAATTAACTGAGGATATTTTGAAACACATCCCTTGCAGTCTTCGTAGAAAGCATCGAGCAGAAGCAAGTACTGAAATCGAACAATCGTGCAGGGCCGTAGTCACCTTATTGATAGACAGGGTAGTGAATGATGTGAGAGAGAAGAATGTGAGGAAATTGTGACACAGCTATTACATTTATAAGTCTCTAACGACGTGCGCATGCCAGACAAATACACCTTTCGCATTGTGAGTGACGAAATGTTTTTTTACCATCAAAGTGCAGGTTGATACAGATCATATAATTAAAATCTCCCTGGACACTCTATCTCAATCAGGAAGCCCTCGATGGTTTTAAGAAAAGCAGATAAGAATATCTGCTAGCACGAAAGCAAATCGGATTAAAACTAGGCGACATAACTTTGATACTTTAGCTCTCGCATTCGTAAATGAATCTCCAATTGGAGGAGCTGCTTTGAACATTCTTACGGAAGTGAAATGGAAAGTGAAGCAATAGAATGCTATGGAAGTTCATTTGTTGTTCGTGTTATTCGATGCGGTTGCAAATTCGTTAACACGCAACACATAGACGATGTCATCCACGTGTGGAAAAAGTTCTCTTGGAAATTTCTGTAATATATTGTATATTTTGATTCTTTGAATACACCTTTCTACGCGAATTCTAACACTCGCAATATTGTAAATACTCTCAACTTCCTCAGCTGTTAATCTCCCGTCATGTAAGAACGGTGGTGTCACGATTGTGATACCGCGGCCAGATAAGTTAGTTCTGATGCCTAACTCCTTTATCAGCTATGACCTCACCTCCAGGTTAAAGGAAAGTAAAACACTGACGGTTGTTATGAATCAGTCGCTAGCTCTTCCACCGTAACATTTAGATTTAAAGCGATCATACCATTAGGCGTGATTGCAATTAAAACTTTTGCAGTGTAGCAACCCTTGTATTGAGACTAGAAATACAATATTTTGGTCTACCTGTGGAGGCTGTTCAACCCTAAATTCCGTGCAGTCAATAATGACTCGACAATTACCGTAATTTCTTTTAAATGCTGGAGAAATTGTTTCTTGAACTTTCCTTACTAGACCAGAATATTAAATGTTTCGTACGCAGTGCCAGTTGCATAAGCACGGTCGTAAAAATACTTGAAATTGTTGTCCTGTGAACACTCTCAAAGCAGAATAGGACAGTCCGATTTTCATTTTCATTAGGAAAATGAATAATCTGGTTTCTTTACATAATTTCGAAACGTTACAGTTTGATAACGCAAGGCAAAGACGTTGAAGTTCACACCTGTTAAATCACGCATTTGTGTATTGTTCCTTATGGAACTGTAGCCTTGGAAACCTGGACCCTTGATGTCTGCATGATCGTCTTCCGTTCCACACATTTTATCGTGTTTCGTAATGTCCCCTTCCAGTTCGAAATTAAGTGGAATACATGCTTGTGTATTTACGTAGTTTTCATTTATTGAACATGAAAACATGAAGTCTGAACTATGAAATTCAGATGCATCTGTTCGCACGGATGCATCCTTGGTTATGTTACTTGGGCAAACTGTACTTGAAAATTTTCCGTTTGATTTTTAATCGCTTGAGTTGTCGGTGAAAGCGCTGTAAGCTGGATCCCGGCGACACATTCCTCTTCTTTGATTCATCCGGAAATATTGTCGGAACATAGGCTGGACTTAGTGGGTGTCCAGATATTTTGTTTCCGATGAAATGTGCACTACATATTCTTGAGTAAGTCGTAGGTTGCCAAAGTGATCCATCAGTGCTAAAATTAAATTAAATCGGATCAACTGAACTTATTGCAAACATGTGCAGTACATATGTGTAGGCCTACTTACTTCGTTCGGTTAAGTCCTTGTATTATCAATCGCCTCCTTCGGTCCACATCTATCGCTAGTTTTGGAAAACAATATATTTGTACTTCACTTCCCGTATTTGCGTAAGTATTGGAACATCTGACAACACAACAATTGCGTTTACTTGATCTCCTTTTCTCTGCCATTATCATCTGAGTGACTACACGCTCAGTCATAACAGAACAGCTACTGCGAGTCTGGAGTCTGCCTCACGTGTTGTTCTCCGCCCGGCCGCTAGAGCG
This sequence comes from Anabrus simplex, assembly GCF_040414725.1. NCBI lineage: Eukaryota > Metazoa > Arthropoda > Insecta > Orthoptera > Tettigoniidae > Anabrus > Anabrus simplex. The sequence goes on along the minus strand of NC_090269.1, from coordinate 312,222,432 downwards.
AAGCGCACGGTGCCTATAGTCTGTATCTGACGTTGGAAAATGATATGCTATAAAACAGGGTGTACATGCAGTATTTGCCTTGCACTTCGTACAGTACACATCAAAACAAAAACGATCGGCTGTGTAGAATAGTGGACTAGGCTCAAGGCTGTGGGAACGAATCCTAGCGAGGTCGATTGGCAATTGTATTCTTAGATGTATGTCGATTGTAGTTTCAACAGTTTCAAAATAAGTGTCACTGAAGGGAGTCGGCAATTGCACAATAGGTTTCGGCCTACAGGTGGTCACGGTTGGTCCGTGATCTGACAGCTCTGCACTCCGATCGACCAATCGAGCAGAGGACGGTTGTCCACGGCTCTACCACGGTTCTACACCTCTGCATTCGGGAGACAGAGAAGGGCTGGTCCCTACCGTCGGCTGTCCTGTGAATGATCTTCCATTGCCTTGCACTAAGGCGAATGCCGGAACAGTTCCTAGTGAAGGCCACGGCAGCCAACTCCCTCACGTTTTCAAATCTCGTGGCCTGAGAGACGGCGTCACCGTCTAAGAAGGACGCCTTCCCCTTCAGGGGAGAAAAGAAAACGATTTAGTAGTAGTGGTAGTAATAGTAGTTGAAGGTACCGAAAGAAAGGAGCGCGAGCATTGACAAAAGACCATGAAACAGGATGAGTTCGTACCTAAGTGTCCGTCAGATATTACTACAATATTGAAGATGAGGGTATATCCAGCTACAAACAGCGTTTATTGCGTTAATTTTATCTGGTGGTGGTGATGGTGGTGGCTGGTGGTATCTCAAGCTGGATGTTGCACCAAAATTTTCAATGTTGCATTTTTAAATGAGAAGCTTACAGAAATAACAAGAAACCCTAGTATCCTTAAGTAATGAACTGCATTCCTATTAAAAGTGAAATATATCTGCAATTAAAACACAGAAAATAACAGGCTAATTATACAATACAACTACAGTTATTCTTATCTCACTTGAATTGAAGATTTGTCCTCCTGTTTTTCATTGATGCAAACTTGTCAGTCACCCGTTGATTAATGTCTGCGATTTCCATCACCAGATCTCCTTCTATAGAAAGCATTGCCAAGGCCGACAATCTTTCCTGGGTCATAGAGTTCCTTAAGAATGTTTTTATTCTCTTCAATGTAGAAACATGACTTTCTGCTTCGACAGACGTCATAGGGATTTTAAGAATTAACTTCAACAGTTTCAAGCACTCAGCGATCGTCCTTTCTAGGTTGTTGGTTATTATAAACTCTGCTAGACTAACAGCACCCGACAATGATCTGAATTCTTGTGCTAAATAGATGAAAGATAGTTCTTGGCGTAGTTTCAATTTGTCCAAAAACGTATACACTAAACACACCGTCTGTAAGATACCTTCAAGGAACTTAGAACAGTACAAGGGGAACCTCTCAGGAAGAAACAATGATAAAGATACAAGATTTCCTGAGAAGCTAAAACGATCTTTACCCTTGGAAATGATCACATCGCACACTTCCTTTGCTTATCTTTTCCATTCAATCTCGTCCAATTTCTTTTTCTTCAATAAGCAAACGGTAGGTTCGTTACCACTCGTCGGATCAATTTCTTTCCGAATCTTGGCGATATTTACTTCAAATGTTGAAACGGCCTTATGTGCAGAACCCGCATCAGTGTCTCCTTGCTGTAGCTGACTGAAGAGAACTTCGACTAGTGGCATAACTTTACAGAAGAATTTCATCCAATAATTGAAACTACAACTGGAAAGAACTTTTTTATGGCAAGAGCCTGATAAATTGTAGTTTCACTCATTACAGAGTCACCTTCCAATATCTGGCTCATACAGTCAATAATGTCTTCCTTGCAGTCATAAACTGTGTTTATGCATCGTGATTGAAAATTCCACCTAGTAGGAAAAGCCCGTGGCAAACGTTTCCTCATCAAGTATCGCAGTCCACTGTGGGCTGTTGGAGAAGAATGAACAAATTCCGTGAAAGCTTGAAAAAAATATTTTCATATTGCGGTTGATTGATGCCGCCTTGTTCATTACAAGATTAACTTGATGGGCATAGCAATGCACATATTCTGCGTTGGGATAATTTTTTTTTACAATGGCTTGTACCCCACCAGAGGAACCAGCCATAACGGATGCCCCGTCATGTGTTCGTGCAATTAAATTTTGCGAAGGTTCATTTAGTCTGTGCTTCTTAAATTCTTCCAATAAACACGCAACTAACGTTTGTGCGTCATGCTGTGAAAGAGACAGGAAACTCCAGAACTTTTTTTTGTTGGTTTGCCTCTTACTATGTAACGGTACACAACAGCCATTTGGGGGCCCTATATCCGGACGACTCAGATGTTTTTTGATATAGCACATAGCAGTGGATATTTTTACCACTGAAATATATACAGTTTAATATTATATACCTTAATTATACTAGTGGGACTATTAATATTTAGATAATATTACATACTTACATGAAATCAATATTTTAAAAAATGATTGAAAATATCCGATAATAGGAACAGATGCTATTAAATCCGGACATCACTGAAACATAGTGTACCATTTGTCGGACATCATATTTTTGCCAGTTACGAAGGTTTCGTTCCCCCTATTCAGCTTAACACATGCACGGTACATTACTATTTTTATTTCATATTCTTTTACAACACATTTGCCACACACAAAATCACGCTTTCATGCTGTTCTACCACTTACTTCGTGAAGCCATATATGGTACAGACCGCACTGAATACATGATCCCATTCGTGCAGAAACGTCACTGAAATAGTCAATACCACAAAAGCTCAAAAATATGTATTGTCCTTATCATTTTTTTAATTTTTCAGGACGGGGTTAAGGTAGAGCCTCATTTCCCTTCGCTTTTGGACACCCCTTTATAACGGAAGCTGGTGAGCCCTGAGGATCATATCAAGTCTGTCCCGTTAATAGTGCTAAATTGCCTGGTAAGGGTTCAGTCGTCATGAACGCAATACACAATGGGCTTAGAGAAATAGCTTTTGAGGGTGCGTTTTCTCCGTAACTGTATCTTCCTCATTCCATCTAGTATTCGAATAAGAAGCAAGTGAGAGAAGGTCGTGTGGTTGCTGGGTAAGGGGTGCGAGAGGTAACCATTGCTGCTACGCATGTGCCTATCTCAGGTCTCAGGACCTGTTCCGTCCGTGGTGATTCTTGCGAATTGAGGTCTTGTTGTGAAGTTACAACGTGGTAGAACAATTGTGCCTTAGTTACACATAAGTACCACATAATGAACAGATTAATAATGAACATGGACCTGATTTTTCTGTCGCGACTAATGTTTGTGATGAGTACAGTATCTGTTACTCCTGCCGTACCTACAAGCTGCCGCGACTTCCCGTCAGACGCAGATAGTATCTTGCGTTTACTGTGTAATTTCCTCATCTCAGAATGTATCCAGAGCACACTGAACTGATATGTGAAGAAAAAGTCAGACCCCTTTATCTTGGGCATTCCCCTAAGTTGAGGTGATAGTTTGAGAACCAAAGTTTTCAAACGTAAAAGAGCAATTATACACTGACTGACAGAGCAAATGCAACACCAAGAAGGAGTGGTCAGAACTTTATGCCAATTGCAGGGTAGACTGACGTCACTGAGGTATGCTCATGATGTGAAATGCGCCGCTGTGCTGCGCACGTAGCGAACGACAACTGGGACACGGCGTTGGCGAATGGCCCACTCCGTACCGTGATTTCTCAGCCGACAGTCATTGTAGAACGTGTTGTCGTGTGCCACAGGACACGTGTATAGCTAAGAATGCCAGGCCGCCGTCAACGGAGGCATTTCCAGCAGACAGACGACTTTACGAGGGGTATGGTGATCGGGCTGAGAAGGGCAGGTTGGTCGCTTCGTCAAATCGCAGCCGATACCCATAGGGATGTGTCCACGGTGCAGCGCCTGTGGCGAAGATGGTTGGCGCAGGGACATGTGGCACGTGCGAGGGGTCCAGGCGCAGCCCGAGTGACGTCAGCACGCGAGGATCGGCGCATCCGCCGCCAAACGGTGGCAGCCCCGCTCGCCACGTCAACCACCATTCTTCAGCATGTGCAAGACACCCTGGCTGTTCCAATATCGACCAGAACAATTTCCCGTCGATTGGTTGAAGGAGGCCTGCACTCCCGGCGTCCGCTCAGAAGACTACCATTGACTCCACAGCATAGACGTGCACGCCTGGCATGGTGCCGGGCTACAGCGACTTGGATGAGGGAATGGCGGAACGTCGTGTTCTCCGATGAGTCACGCTTCTGTTCTGTCAGTGATAGTCACCGCAGACGCGTGTGGTGTCGGCGTGGAGAAAGGTCAAATCCGGCCGTAACTGTGGAGCCCCCTACCGCTAGACAACGCGGCATCATGGTTTGGGGCGCTATTGCGTATGATTCCACGTCACCTCTAGTGCGTATTCAAGGCACGTTAAATGCCCACCGCTACGTGCAGCATGTGCTGCGGCCGGTGGCACTCCCGTACCTTCAGGGGCTGCCCAATGCTCTGTTTCAGCAGGATAATGCCCGCCCACACACTGCTCGCATCTCCCAACAGGCTCTACGAGGTGTACAGACGCTTCCGTGGCCAGCGTACTCTCCGGATCTCTCACCAATCGAACACGTGTGGGATCTCATTGGACGCCGTTTGCAAACTCTGCCCCAGCCTCGTACGGACGACCAACTGTGGCAAATGGTTGACAGAGAATGGAGAACCATCCCTCAGGACACCATCCGCACTCTTATTGACTCTGTACCTCGACGTGTTTCTGCGTGCATCGCCGCTCGCGGTGGTCCTACATCGTACTGAGTCGATGCCGTGCGCATTGTGTAACCTGCATATCGGTTTGAAATAAACATCAATTATTCGTCCGTGCCGTCTGTGTTTTTTCCCCAACTTTCATCCCTTTCGAACCACTCCTCCTTGGTGTTGCATTTGCTCTGTCAGTCAGTGTATTTAATAATGATGTCTTTATAAATATCGGTGGTCTTTTTAACCTGTACAATAACCAGCTTTGAATATATCGTGGGTATGTATTGGTGTCTGGAATTGGGAACAATCGAGCTTCCATAAATAGGAGCGTCTGTCCATCATTGAAATTTCGCACCATGATCACACATGCCTGGTTAAACCTTTCATCTTCAATACTACAGATTCTATTACTCCCAGGCTGTACATTTTCTCAATGTAAGTGAAATGAAAGATTAGAATAAATATACAGTCAAGGAAAAGTCTTTTGATATTGTCTGGAGCAAGAACCGCGCGAGTCCTGATATTCACTACTGTTTCACTCTACTGCAAGAGGGTGCTGTCATCTAGTAAACTGTTTAGAAAACACATCTGACGTTTATTTCAAGTGTAAACCACATAGACGTTACGAGTGTCCGGAAATAGGAGCTGTCCGGGTATTGACCCCCCCCCCCTCCCTATTCGAAATGTCACTGGTTTCATCTGCTATAATAGCTGAAAATTCTGATTCCATTATTTGTTTTGATATTTCTTCTTGGCATACCTCCAACATAATTTTCAAAAGTTCATTTTGAATTGTTTTGTATGTTCCTTTGAAAACAGTTGCCTTTTCCAAATGACCTTTTAGCACGGCATCCAATCAGCGCTAAAATTAATTAGTCCTGTGAAAATACCTGGGTTTGATGATGATTCTTTTTCATCGTGTCCCCATAAGGCCAGTTCAAAAGAACTGCAGAAACGATTACAGTTTATTATTATTATTATTATTATTATTATTATTATTATTATTATTATTATCGTATGGCATTTACAAGCATAATCTGTAAAAATATACAATTAACATACAAATTAAAATATAGAGGTAGTTAAACTAGAATGTCCAACTTCGACAACCAGTCCACTGCACTTGGTGTCAATTCATGCAGAGTCCGTAAACCGTCCTTAAATGCTGACAGTGGACAGCTCTCAACAACATGAAGCAATGTCTGCTTCTCAGCACCACACTCACACGCAGCACTTTCACAATATCCCCACTTTTTCATCATATATCGGCACCTGCCGTGGCCTGTTCTGAAACGGTTGAGTTTTGACCACTCATGTCGAGGAAGATCGAAACCTGGCACTTTCTTCGTTGGGTCTTTAATCAGAAAGGCGTTGGTGGGTGGACATTGTTCCCATCGCTGTCTCCATTCTGCTGTAACACTGAATTTTTCATAGGAGTGTAGATCAGTCCAGAGTGGATTCCTGGATTTTAACCTCATCACAGGTGGATCTCGTAAGGCATTGAACAAAAGTGAGTTCCTGTGTGCAAAGGTCTTCTTGAGCAACTGTACTTTTGCTGCTTTTCTCCTCAGATCTGGAGGAGCAATGTTTGCTAAAACAGGCAGCCAATGAGTAGGAGTGGACCTCACTGTACCAGTAACAACTCTCATGGTTTCATTGAGCTGTACGTCAATCTTGCTCGAATGTACGCTGTTTTCTCACACAGGAGCGCAGTACTTACCAGCCCAGTATTTAACACATACCTGTTATGCCCAACTTCTTCGTTGTATGTTTAGTCTTCAGCCCTCAGGCTGGTTGGATCTTTAACAGCTCTGCCATCAGCTGTCACATATGGTCTAGGCATCACTGAAGAGGCGTACTAGGGAAATGAGGAGAGGTAGTTTCCCATTGCTTTCCTAACCAAGCCAGAAGTTGCTATTACATATCAGTCTGCCAAGCCCGCTGAAATGCATGCACCAAGCAACCCTATGAGCAACATTTTTACACCATTCGTAGTAGGGACTGACTGCAGAAGGAATGGCATTACCAGCATCGCTCATACCTCAGTCACTTTCATATTGTCAAAGCCAAGTATAAGACAGAGACAGATCAATGAAAGTAACAAAACTGCTCTAGCCCGTACCAGAAGACATAGTGCACTGTAGAAACTAGATCATTCCAGCAAAGGCATAACATCTTCGTTATACACCGCAATTTTCGTTCTATACGCACTATCAAGTTGTGCAGCTACGTTTACAATTCCAAAAAGTGTCAGTCTTAAACAATTTTTAAATGTGAACTGCTGAAGATTCATGTTTCTTTATTTTGGTACTTAAGTGGTTTATGTCCGTAACTCCTACTTTGGTCCATGCGTTTTCCTCACCAAACAAGCGCGGGAAGCAGGATAAGACATTTTTAACTTCTCAACCACATAATCAATCACTATTTGTATAAATATCCCTTTTAAATACCCTCCTAAACTTTCAATTTCCAGTATTAATATTTTGCACAAAGTTTAAGTCCGGTAATGGTCTTCCGAGTGTCTTTACGGTTTCTCCTCATCAGGAAGCTGGAAGAACTCTCTAACTTGTAAATTATTTACAGTATTCATTTTCACTCACACTCCACTACACATGAGTTTACGCCTTGAATATTTCAAACTACACATTCAGTAACAACAAAATATTAATACACCCACAGGTGATAGGTTTGAGCACTAAAGCCGTGAAATGACTCCAACAAATAGTCAAACTAAACTATACAAACACCGGCAGCTTTGCGACGAACTCATACTCACAATCCAGAATCCATCAGTTATAATAACACACATAAAAACTATCTAGAACCAAAAAAAATCAATCACCTCAAAACACACCAAGAACTACACGTGATAAATGCACTGCCTGCTCGATACGCACCCGATGGCTGCTCATACTACCTGCTCATTCCATACTCAAACGTGTAACACGACTTGCGAAGAATCCGCCGCTAGATGACAGCACCAAATGGCCCTAGTTATCGCGGAGTACAGGTAAATAAGCACATAAGCGAAGTTGAAACTCTGAAAATAAAGTAGGAAAAGGAAACAGTTTTACTTATAAAGTAGTGCTCTAGAGATTTATATCCTCAGCACTTCTCGAAAATGAGACTTCGACGGAAACAAAACTTGGAAACTTCGTCTGTATTATACTTCCCTGCGTTATTAAGGGAGGATTCCATAGTTTTGGCCACCACAGTTTATGACGCAAGTTCCTGGTGATTATTGTTCCTAACACACTTTAAATTACTCGAAGAGTTCTTGCAGTACGGTAGACCAACCTCAACAAATTCATATAGCCCCATAATTAGGCCAGAAAATAGCGACTGGAGATATCACAGGCGTGTCCGAGAGACTGATCAAGTTCATCAATAGGGATGGATTAACTGAGGTGTAAACACTATTCAAACACGTACTGCATTAAATTTCTTCTTGGATTACATGCACCAAATAACCACACACACTAATGCCTGCAAAGCTGTTACCAAAGTGGCATGCTCTATGATTCAGGGGGCTCACGAACAACTTCCAACAAATCAAATACCATTGATTCTGTTTAGTCAAGTCTGGAAGAAGATATTGAGGCAGAAAGTTGTGAATTTTGCTTGTGAATTTTGCTAGTACCATCGGTGAACATAAAAATCCCGGATCTCAGAATTCTCTTTACAGAATCCTGAGCAGCCCGGGAATCAGTCATGCCATTGCTCTCTCTCTCTTCCATTTTATAGCCCTAAACATGGCTTCAAATGGATCTCCTGATAGGTCTGTGTCAGCACATAAAAGAAATCATTCTGTAGCAGATGAACAATGAAAGCGGAAGTAGATAATCTTTTTCCACCGCTTTTCCCACAGCTGTGGGTTGCAAACTGTGCCATCCATGTGTGGATTTTCTTCTGTTTTACGGTCGGATGCCATTCCTGACGCCAAGCCTATATGGAGGCATGTAATTACTATTGTGTGTTTCTATGGTGGATGGTAGTCTGGTGTTTTGTGTGCATTTGAAGAGAAGAGTGTCGGGAGAGGTACAAAGACCCAGTCCCCGAGCCATAAGCGAATATCGTTATTACGGGGGTTTGATATTCTTTTCCTAAAAATATGGTCTTGGGTTTGATCTGAGAAAATAGAAACACTACAGGTCGCGGAATGTCACTGTCATAATGGGTGCCTATAATAGTGGGCTCGATACCCACTAGACATGATTTGCTGCTGTGCCTGATAGCACTCTGGATCATAATGCCTTGCATTGGAGTGTTGTATCTTGTGAGAGTACAATCCTGATAGTGCTGTTCATCCGGTCGTCTGACAAGGATGCGTTCATCATGTTTACCTGAACATTAGGAAACGCAATATTCTGCCCTTCCTCATCCCAGACGCATCATTCAGCGCACCATTGCAACCTGGTGGTCTTGCGATGGTTCATCGGCTGTGGAACATATCGCTTAGCGATTTACCCGTACGACTCGTACGTACGGCAGTGGAATATTAAATATATTCTCCACAAAGGCTCACAACCACTTTGAGCATTAGTGACAAATTTGTTTTTAAAGACTTTCATCTGGAGCGTGGCATTGTATGGAAGTGAAACATGGACGATAACTAGCTCAGAAAGAAAGAGAATAGAAGATTTTGAAATGTGGTGTTACAGAATAATGTTGAAGGTGAGGTGGATCGATCGAATCACGAATGAAGAAACACTGAATAGAATTGGTGAGAGGAGATCGTTGTGGCTAAATTTGACGAGAAGAAGAGACATAATGATAGGACACATCTTACAGTAAGACACCCAGGCCTTGCCACATGTTTTTTGAAGGAAATGTAGGGGGTAAGAACGGTAGGGGTAGACCAAGGTATGAATATGACAAGCAGATTAGAGCAGATGTAGGATACAGCAGTTATGTAGAAATGAAAAGGTTAGCACAGAATAGGGTGGCGTGGAGGCTGTATCAAACCAGTCTGTGGACTGACGACTCAGACAACGACATCATTTATAAAACATGAATTACAGTAATGTAGACGTACAGTCGAGTAAAAGATGTTAGTTTGAAATGCTCTTAACTTTGGAATGTGGGATCTTACCTCTGACTCGGCAACTGAGACAGAGCATCGAGAGTAGCCTTGCCGAACTCTGGGGTAAGCTGCTTGTCGGCGGCATAATTTACCAGATTCGTCTGTGTTACACCGGGGCACAATCCCACCACTCGTATACCAGTCCGCTGAGAGTGATAGGAATCCTAAAACATGTTATTTAACTTAATTATTTAAATTCTAGAAGTACCATCTTAAATTAACGTAGTAGTTCTACATTTCGAACTATTAATGACACTCGTCAGTCACAATACATTCGAACATACAACAAATTCTTTAACATATCTGCACAGACAAAACAAATCTCATGACTGGCCACATGAAACAAGCTGCGACAGTTGGCGTTCCTCTTCGCACCTTAAAAACAGTTACATGAAAATTACATAGTTCTAGAGAATTTAGCCGATTACTTTATATGTATAGAGGATGTTCAACAATAGTTGCCCAAAAAATTAGGACGATAGTAAGATCCTAAACGAATTAATACAATAGATCACACGGTACTGCGCATTTTCCTATGATCTACAGATCTTCCACGTGGTGCATTGTAATTACTTCGCTGGGCAACCACACTGCTGTGTTCACCAGATAGCATTTTATTAATATTATTAATTGTATTATTATATTATTAATTAATTAATTATTAATTTTATTTCCCATTCTTTAATAACTTCATTACATAAGTTTGTCTGATCTTGAACTTCCTCTTCAATTTCATTCAACAGCGGAATGCCAGAAGCAAATAATTATTTTAATAGTTCTGCTCCATTGCTCTGTTTGATTTCTTTCTACAACGATTACAAGGATAGTCCAGTAAATTCCCTTGACCGACAACTTCGAGAAACGGGAGCATTCCGGGTAGGATATACGAATATAATACAGTAGGGTTACTCTGTCTTCTTATCATAATACCGCATCTTAAAATACTTTAATTACTGTATTTCTTATTTAGTCTTGTCTTGTCTCTACCAGCATACTACTTACGCATTTCGTCTCACTTGCCTGGATTTTACCCTCATCTACTTTGGTCGTTTACCAAGTTTTAGTTCTATACGTCAAAATTGGTAGAAAGCAGTTCTTGTAAATGCTTTGTTTGTATCGTATTGGCACTTTCTTACTTCATAACAGTTCTCTTAGACTCTGGTAAAACTTTCCAGCTGACTGCATTCTTCCCCTTATCTCCTGTTTCATCCTTCTGTCTTCCGATATCACACTTCCAAGGTACTGGAATACTCTTCCTACCTCTAGTGGTTCCCCCTCTTCCATTCCTTGTTCCAGGTATAAGAACGACAGTTTTATTCTTTTTCTTGTTAAATTTTATTTCCCATTTTTTAATAACTTCATTCCATATGTTTGCCTGTTCTTCAACTTCCACTTCAATTTCATCCAACAGCAGAATGCCAGAAGCAAATAATTATTTTAATAGTTATGCTCCATTTGTCTGTTTGATTTCTTTGAGTATGTCACCCACAATGATAATGAATGGGTGTGGTGATATCACACTCCCTTATTTCAGTCCTGTTCTTACTTCGAATTCTTCTACCTCCCCTACTTTGGTTCGAACATTACATGTGCATTTATTGTACGTACCTCTTATCATCTGGATTATTTTTACATGGAACCTCTTTTCTTCTCTAGGCCTAACCAAGTCTCATCTCTGGGAATACAATCACATACTTTCTTAATTCGATGAAGGTCGGAATTTGATCTTTGTTTAATTCCCAGTATTTTTCACAATATGTCGCATTGCAAATATGAGGTCCACTGTTGATGTTCTACTCCTAAATCCATGTTGTTCCTCGTTCAGTTGGGGTTTCACCAGTGGCCTTAATCGTTCCTTCTAGAACATTTTCATAGCATGCAGAGTCAGGATAATACCTCTGTAGTTTCCTTTCTGGTTTCCTTTCAATAATTCCCTTTTTCCACACTTCTGAGATTGTCCTCTGCCTTCAGGCTGCTTTAAACATCCTGCTTAACCAATATAATTACAAATTCTCAGCAGTTCGAATTATTCCTATACTTATTTCATCTACTCCTGGATATTTCTCATATTCTTTAGTGCTGCTTCTACTTCCGACAGAATTACATCATTAAGTAAATCATCCATGAGTATCACAGAGTCATTTGTTTCTTGTCGGCCCCATTTCACGTTCATGTGGTGGTGGTGGTGGTGGTGAATTTTTGTTTTAAGAGGAAGTACAACGAGGTAATCAGCCTCTCTGAACATATTAGTCGAAAATAAATTTTAAATAACTACAAAATTATTTATTCAAGAAAGGAATTTGGAAACGCAGTACAAAGTAAAACAAAAAGTAACTTATTTAGGCCGAAAAATTACTTACGAATCAAAAGGGAACGTGCGTTCCCTGAGTAATAGTACACTTATCATTTATATACACTTGACTAGTCCACTGTCGCACATAAAGCGGATGACGAGATCAGCAGTAGTCGCGTCATCGGCTAGTATGCATTCGAGCTTTCCTGCAGGCCGAGGCTACGTCTTAGGCCAGAGAGATCAGTGCACTCTGTGAGGATGTGGCCCACGGTGAAGTCGGCACCACAAGAACACACTGGGGGGTCTTCCCTCTTTAGGAGATAACAGTGGGTAGATCGTAAATGACCTATCCTCAGCCTACACAATACTACGGCCTCTCTACGTGAAGGCTGGAAAGAGGACCGCCACACGGTAGCTGTCTTAATTGCTCTCAGCTTGTTGGGAGTTCGGATAGCTAGCAACTCCGATTCCCGGAACGCCAAGGTAGTTCGACGTAGCTGAGAACAAATATCTTTAGCAGGTACATTGACTGGTCTTGAAGGTAAAAGTACCGCTTCCTTTGCAGCTTCATCCGCACGTTCGTTTCCCGCAAACCCAATGTGGCTTGGAAGCCACGCAAAAGTGATTCTGGTGCCAGCATCACTTAACCTGGCTAGAAGGTCATGAATCTGCTGCACCAGTGGGTGCTGTGTTGCGAGAAACAGGTTTCAATAGACTGCAGAGAGCGTAACGACTCGGTACACATAAGAAAGTGGCTTCTTTCATCACGTAGTACAAACTGCAGAGCCTCTAAGATGGCGTAAAAAGCTCCGCAGTGTACATACCACATACACTAGGAAGCGAGATCTTCCTGCTCATTTCATCGGTGACGAAAGAGCAACCAACATTATTTCCAAATTTAGAACCATCCGTGAAGATATGCTTCACGGCCGGATATTGGTGAACGAAATCTCGGAAATACCTTCGATAAACGGAGGAATCCGTGTTCACCTTGAGTCCACGGAGTAGATCTAGACGTATATCCGGTCGCCGAACCAGCCACGGAGGTACCTCGCTGAAAGTTTGTTCAAGACAACCACCGATATCGATATTCAGATCACGACACAAGCTATCAATTCGAAACCCAACCAGCCGTGTGGCTTTCGGCCGTTTTTGGTACCTCTGGTGGTATTGGGTACTAAAGATTGATAGCCTGGATGTGGCGGCATTTCACGAATTTTGGCAGCGTACATGAGCAGTAACTGCTACCTCCTTATCCGTAAATGTGGAACTCCCGCATCAGCGAGTAAGCTGGAATGGGGCTAGTACGGAAAGCCTCCGTTGCCAGCCTAACTCCACTATGGTGAATACTGTCTAAAAGGCTCAACGTAGATTTTGATGCTGAACCATAAGCCGCACTACCATAGTGAATTCGGGAGAGGACCGTTGTTGTGTAAAATCGTAGCAGCACCGCACGGTCAACCCCCCCCCCCACGAAGTGCCGCTGAGAAATTTAAGTATGTTAAGTCTTTTCATGCAAGCAACCTTCAACTGACGGATGTGGGGCTGCCGTGTTAGTCTCTTATCAAAATGGAGAGCCAGGAATCTGCAGGTGTCTACCACTGGTAAGACATTGTTTCGCAAGCGGAGCTCTGGTTCAGGATGTACAATCTGACGTCGACAGAAGTGTACAACTGAGGTTTTCGCCGCTGAAAATCGAAAACCATGTTGCAGAGCCCATCTGTCGACTCGGTTAATAGCTTGCTGTAGCTGCCTCTCAGGAAACGCCCCCCTTCCGGAGCTGTAATGTACAGCTAAGTAGTCTACATACAGCGATGGAACGACTGCGGGCCCAGCAGCGGCAACTATGCCGTTGATGGCGATTGCGAACAGCTTGACACTCAGTACAGATCCCTGAGGTACTCCATTTTCCTGAACGTAATATTGAGAAAATGCATTTCCTACTCGGGCTCGAGCGAGCCGGAGGGACATGAAGTTCTCAGTAAAAGTTGGCAAATTTCCCCGGAATCCCCACTGGTGTAGAGTGGAGAGAATTCCATATCGCCAGATAGTATCGTAAGCTTTCTCCAGGTCAAAAACACGGCGAGTATGTGTTCCTTTCGGAGAAAGGCCTCCTGAATGGAGCTCTCCAGTCTGACCAGATGATCAGTGGCAGACTGATGAGAGAGAAGCCCACACTCGTAGTTAGACAAGAGATCTTCCTTTTCTATGGCCCACACAAGACGCCGGTTAACCATCCTGTCAAATAGCTTACAAATGCCATTTGTAAGGCATATTGGCCTAAAACTATCCAGAAGTTTTGGATCTTTACCAGGCTTAGGAATTGGTATCACAATTCCCTCGCGCCATTGAGATGGAAACACTCCCTCACTCCATGTTCTGTTGAATAGGGTGAGGATATCCTTTAGACATCTGTCACTCAAATGCTTAAGCATTTGGTTACGGATTTTGTCCGGTCCAGGAGCCGTATCTCTGCATAGCGCGAGTGCACTCCGCAACTCCCACTCCGTGAAGGGCACGTTGTAGGGGTGCGAAGCACTAGAGGCAAAAGAGAGATGATGTGCCTGTGCTTCGCGCTTAATTGGAAGAAATGCAAGGTCGTATCTCCTAGAGCTGGACGTATGTGCGAAATATGACGCGATGTGGTCGGCAATGACTGAAGGAATCGTAACTATATCTGCATTAATGGAGATGCCGGGTACTGAGGGCACATTCTGTACTCCGACAATACGACGGAGTTTCGTCCACAGTTGTGATGACGGAGTATGTGCCGTGATGGATGACACATACTTTTCCCACGTAGCTTTCTTACTTTCTCGAATCAAAAAACTGGCCTTCGCGCACAGACGCTAAAATGTGATATGATTGGCCATCGTAGAATTCCGACGATAATGCTTAAAGGCCCGTCGGCGATCACGTATGGTTGCTGCAATTTCGTCCGTCCTCCATGGGACCTGTTTCCGGTGACGAATACCGGACGAGGAAGGAATTGTTTCCTCTGCAGCAGCCAAAATGCCAGTAGTAATGGAAGAAACGTGGTCGTCAACAGACTCCAGCATATCATCAGCCATCAGTGCGCGTTTCGTAAATTCTGGCCAATTTGCCCGCCGAAGTAACCAGCGCTTGGGTACTTCGGACTGTCTTTGATTCAAGAGAGATGGAATTATCGGGAAGTGGTCACTATCACAGAGGTCATCGTGTACTTGCCACCGTAGGAGGAGAACTAGCACACGGCTGCACAAAGTGACATCCAGGTGTGAGAATGTGCCATGTGCGCTGCTGAAATGTGTCGGTTCCCCTCTAAGCACGTAAAGATCAAACACGTTTATCATTCGCTCGAGCATCCTCCCCCTAGCAAAGGAAGACGGAGAACCCCATAGTATGTTACGGGCGTTCACGTGTCCCAGCATGCGGAAAGGAAGAGGTAACTGAGTGATCAAATCTTGTAGTGCACGCATATCAAGGTTATAGTCCCGTGGAAAGTACACGTTGCAAACCGTTGTCATTACTGGCAACGGAGTGCGAACTGCAACTGCATCTAGCTGAGTGCGGAGCGGTACTTCTTCGCTGAAGACGTCGGAGCGAGCTAGGGTACAAACGCCCCCCGTTGCCACGCCATCAACAGTTACTCTGTCTTTGGAATAAAGATGATGTCCTCTCACAGTCGTGTCGTGTCCAGGTCTCAAACGAGATTCCTGTAGACATACTATGGAGGCCGCATAGACGGATATCAATTGACGTAACTCAGCTAGGTGACAGTGGTATGGCGTGGATAGGTAAAGCTTCGAATTCAGAGCAATTTCTTGCCCTTCGTTCGGTCCATTACCTGCCAGGTTCCGCCGTCTTTGCCGGTATCGTTTTTGTCACAATCACCATCCACGACAATGAGTGGTTCAGTCTCCATTGTCTCCTCAGAAGAAGGAGGCGCGGTGACTGGACCCTCCGCGGACGGTGATCTTATTGATCGGGAACAGTGGGCCTTCTTCCTGGGAGAACTAGGTTCTCCAGAAAGTGATCGAACAAGAGGGCGTCGGGGCCTCTCGCTCTTACCCACCGTTTCTCTCTTTTTTGGAGGAGAACCGGCAGATGGCTTGCCGGATTTCTTCGGGGATCCTGTGACCCCCGATTGAGTTGAAGAAGGCTTCTTCTCAAATTTCTTAAGGGAGCTCTGTGGCTTCACCTTCTCCTCCTTTATGGTCTGAGCATTCGAAGGAGGGCTGGACTTTCCAGCCCTATTTGGGGAATTCTTCCCCCCCCCTCGCCCTGTTGGGGGAGGACTTCCCAGTCGAACGTTCCTGGGAAGCACTCTTCCTAGCCAACGTCGGCAATAACGCACTTTTCGATCCTTGTGCTGTTAGAACTCCAGTTTCTTTAGCGACTATCTTTTGTTTCTGGCTTGGACTTATCGATGCATTTTCAGTACTGGTGTTCTGTAAAAAAACTCTGTGGAGTGATCCGCACATTTGCGACCTTTTCAGCGAAGGAGATGGAGAACTCCGGAGCAGCCATGGACTTGAACTTCCTCCGGGCGTCTGAATAAGATAGCTTATCCAGCATTTTTATCTCCTGGATCTTCTTATCCTGCTTGAATGTGAGGCACTCCTTGGAGATTGGAGCATGCGCACCGGGCAGTTGACGCACACAGGTGGTGGTGTGCAGTCAACCCCAGCATGCTCGCACTTCCCACACATTTTGGAGGTCGTCATACCTGTACATCGCAGTGACGTGTGGCCAAATGTTTGACAGTTTTAACACCTCATTGGTACTGGTACGAACGAACAGTCAGACGATACATTGTAACCTTTATTCGCTCAGGTACGGTCTCAGCGTCGAAGGTAAGGATGAAAGCACCCGTAACGAGTAGCTTATCACCCACACGCCTCTTCAACCTCTTCACGTCGGTTACACTAGGTGCCGGATCATAGTATCATCGGAAGACTTAACCAAATCCCTGTGGATTATAACTCCCTTGCAGGAGTTAAGGGTTTGGTGCTTCTCGATCTTCACCTCTACCATTCCGAATAACTTGGCTTTAAGTAGCCGTCTGGACTGTTCAGCCGTAGATTCTTGATAAGTAAGGATCCATCGCGGAGCTTGCGCATGTCGTCGCCTTCACCAGCAACAATTTATTCGATTGAATTGCTTATCATAAAAGGACATTCGTAAAGAAAACTTTTACCATCGACCCTGGTAGCAACTAGGAATCGAGGAAGACGTTCGTCACTTACATGGACTACTGGAACTGGAGTATACCGCTTACGTTTCTAACCCATTTTGACGTTGTTTTTTGAAGGGTGCCACCCTTTGAAAAAGAAGGAAGAGAAATAGGTTCCGGTCTTTGGTCCCACGAGTACTCCGGAAATATGAAGTCGACCTTCGGCAGAGCCAAGGAGATTTACCGAAGGCAAGGCTATATACTCCAGAGGCCACCCGGTATCTGGAGGGGGTCGCTTGGAACAACTCTCCTAGTAGCCATGTATCACCTCGCCACGACCCGAAACGTGTGATTGGGGAGGATAAAACCTCCGTACTAACCTATTCTACCCGAGGCAGAGAGGGTGGCCAGACAGGAAGAGGAATGAAATTTAAGAAGGTGAGAATAGAAGGGTAAAAATAGTGATGAAGAATAAAGAGCACAGACACCTCTCAGGTGACTCGGGGGACACCTTGTTAGTCTGGCCCTATACCGAGGCCAATACAGCATTGATGACCCTTAGCTGGCACAGCCTCTGGATCACCAAGCACACAAGACCCCACACCGACGTCAAGGTCATGGTGTCTCTACGGGGGTTCCACGTTCAGTAGGTTCTGAAAGTACATTTTCCATCTTGTTGTTGAGGTTCCTTTGTTCTTCCACTAGACTTAGAATCATTTCGTTTCATAGGACGATTGCTCGTTCTTTAGGAATCCATACAGTTTCTTCTTGCTCTGAACTGACTCCTCTTCCAGTGTCCACTATTTCTGGTGGTCTTCTTTCATTACCTTCTTAGTCATCCTTTTGGCTTCACAGTTCTTGTTCTTCCTTTCTTCACTTCTACCTTTATTCCACACCTTCCAAAAATGTTTCTTTTTGTCTCACTGCATATCTTGCTTTTTCATTCCACCACGTAATTTATTTTCCTTTCTTCTTGTTGCTAAACCTTGCACAGATCTCTTCAGCTGTTTCTGCATATGCCTCTTTAAAATCTTTCCTTTATTTTTCCACATCTCTTGTTTCTGATTTTGGGATATTGGCTTTTCCAAATGTCTTCATTCTCCTCCTCTGTCAGTTTCCATAACTAAATTCTTGTTTCTCTAATCTCCATCACAAAGCCATTTTGTCACTCTTTAACTTTGCAACCACCAGATGGTGGTGGTGATTATTGTTTTAAGAGGAAGTACAACT
The DNA here is from genome assembly GCF_040414725.1 of Anabrus simplex. Taxonomy (NCBI): domain Eukaryota; kingdom Metazoa; phylum Arthropoda; class Insecta; order Orthoptera; family Tettigoniidae; genus Anabrus; species Anabrus simplex. Next base: position 312,203,908 of record NC_090269.1, on the reverse strand, counting down.
GAGCAACCGTCCTCTATTAACGCGAATCAGAGGGGAAAATGGAAGGGATCTGACACTTCGTAAAAAGAAGGTATCGGCCAAAGAAAGACAAGGGCACGCCTCGAATGCTCCAATGTCGTCGGGGTCGGAGAAGAGCAATAATTGATAAAGGGAGGTCAGATAGGGTAGGTGAAAGTGAGGAGCATGGCACAAGTAAGTGAAATCAATGCCAGGACTTAGCTAAGGACCCGGGCCCCACCCTGTAGAAAATATAAAATGTCTCTCCTGGCGTTATGGTGACATCTAGTAGCTCTTTCCTTTATCTTTGCTCTCTCACGAAGTGACTTCATTCTTCTTTCTCCCCAATTATATTAGCTATTTTTCTTGAGTTACTTTTCCTGAACCACATGTTTCTAACTGTTGTTTCATTTCTCTCGCTAAAGTCCAATAATTTCTCACCTTCTCTGCTTCCACATCCGTAAATATAAGGCCCAACAAGTTTTTCTACTCCACCGTGATGTATGTCTTCTTCCTGGTAACCAGTCTGTGTATTATCTCTCGTTCTTCACACCCTGCTTTGATCTGTATCTTGATTATTATTTCGACCGAACGAGCGAGTTAACCATGTGATTAGAGTCGCGTAGCTGTAAGCTTGCACTCGGGAGACGGTGGGTTCCAATCCCACCTGAAGATGGTTTTCCGTGGTTTCTCGTTTTCAAACCCGACAAATACTGGGGCTGTGTCTTAATTAAGACCAAAGCCGCTACCACTTCAGTCCCATCAGTTTCCATTCCTTGCGTCGCAGAAAACTTTCTATGGGTTAGTGCAACGTTAAACCACTGGGAAATATTATATTTATATATCATTTCGCTCACATTTGACTCATCCACTTTGCTGTATTTTAAATTATTCTTAATCATAATTCCTACTTTATTCGTGGACTCTTTGCCTCCAGTCGCAAACAACTTTATACTATTTGTCATTTTTTCACACCACTTCCTTTCCATTTCACTTCTGAATGACCAGGAATATCTAAATCCTTCCTTCCCATTATATCTACTCATTGTTGTGTTTTGCCGGCCATGGTGGTGATGTTAATAGTAGAAAATACTCCTTCGTCTTTCTTCCTCTTCTTGATATTCTCCCCATATCAGTCATTTCTCATAGTACTCCCACGGATGGGATCACTACGCATCACGAGTGGGGAACGACCTAGCCTTATCTGGATCACCAGCGTTTTATGCAATTAGTACTATGAGATCGCCATTCTCAAAGACATATTAGAGAACTGCCAGTAAATGATCAGGCTGCTCCTAAAATGGAGCACAGATTCCTCTCGCAGCCACCCCTAATCTGGGAACAGATGCTTCTTTGGGGTGCCAGTATTATTTTGTCATTTGCTGCACTGAGCGAAAAATCATCTTACCTAAAGGAATTCATCCGCCCGAAGCCGTCGGTCCCTTTAGGATGTTGGGTTATTAACCACCGCCCAACACTCGACGTTGAGACGCTGGTTGTACGGCATACCATTACCGTAGCGGGGTAAGAAGTCCCCGGCTAGGTGTATCGGCGAGGGGGAGAGAGCAGAACGATCGAGACTGAGATGGCGTGGGCATTTGAAAGGAGTGGGGGAATGAGGACCCCGAAGTCGATGCTTGAACTGGGGGTTAGAGGGAAAAGACCTTGAGAGAACAAGTTGAACGAGACCTAAGGAAGAGAGAGACAAATTTCACGACGTATTTGACGAAGAATGATAGAAAGACAGGCAGAAATGGAGATCAAATAAAAACGGAACAGGGGATAGAGAATGAAAAATCAAGAAGTGCAATTTCAAACGTAATCTCCAAGGTTATAGAAGCACTTGTTCACTGTTTCACCAACCGTTGAATACGTTGCTCGTAGAACTCATTTGAATGAGAGTGGAACCAGTTGTGAACGTTCTCAATGTTTTCATTGTCTAAGTAGAAGCGCCGATATTTAAGCGCCTCTTTCAATGGACCAGACAAATAGAAGTCACACGGCGATAGGTCAAGGCTACACGGTGGGTGCTTCAACACTGTCCACCCAAACGTCGCCACCATATTCCTTGTAACAGCTGTTACATTTGGTCACATGTTGTCATGCAGTAAAATCACTCCAGATGGTAACAGGTCGGCAGTTTGGACTTGAATGCTGCGCGCAAATGACGGAGATTACTGAAGTGCCGAGAGCGTTGATAGTTTTACCATGGTCCAGGATCTCAAAGATAAGGGGTCCTTCATGATCGAAGAAGCATGTCAGCATCAGTGTGTCGCTTCTCTGCACTATCTTGGTGGAGTGCTTGGATGTCTTCGGTATTGTCTTTGTCGTTTGCCTTCGACACGCATTCAGGACATCTTGTATTTGAATGCGATGTCCTCGCTGGCACATCAACATGGCGACAACTACTCGATGGGATGTGACACGTAAGATTATTACCATAACTTTCCCTACAAAGTTGGAAAGTCTGTAATTCATAAGCGGTTAGTCGTAGGATATATATTCATAGGGAGAGTTTTTGTGTTGTATGGGGTGTAATATCCACCTACTCTCACCCATTTACTTCCCTCATGTTTAGGAACACCCAGTATATGACTGAAGAAGATGATTCAACTAGCACACGAGCCACTGTGGGAGAACTAAGTAATTCTATAAATTCAACTGTTTGGGAGGTTTTCCATGAATAACAATACCATTCGTAAGCAAAGTGTGTAGGCTATGGGGTCTGATGGCTATCCTGCTCAAGAAACGTTTCGCTCAGCGGATCTTGCAGCGCACGTGAGATGAGCATGATTTTAATCAGTTCTTTTATTTACTGACGAAGATACGCTTACTCTGAAAGGACTTAAAATCCACATACTACTATTGAATATGGCAGTGAGTACGAAAAATTTCTCAATGTTGCTGGAAACTAATTAACCGGACCTTACCAACTACCCAGGTTCTTGAGGGGTAGATTGTACATCATATTTCTTCAGGAAGTACTCCCTGAACTACTATAAGATATTCCTCTCACGAAGTCAACGAATGTGTTTTCAGGTCGATGCGACCCCAGCTCAGTACTCTTTACAGGTGATTCTGTACTACAATACTACATTCCAGAACAGGATCTATTACCTGGCCACCCCGATCTCCAGAAGTAGAAGGGTAAATATGTTCTAAAACAATGGGTTCTGTGTCAGCATTTCCCCACGCTTTTTGAGTAGTAAAGCTATGTAAATTCTAGGTCATTGAACTAGTAGTGTACCTATGTGGGTGCTTAGCCAGGTTAAGTGACCTCTCGGTGAGGTTAAGACATAGAATTACATCTTAACCTTATGAACGAGAGCAATCCTAACATCACAGGGTCCATTGGAGAGGCCAAATCGGTCAGGGAATGACCTGGGGTGATTTTGCCCCTAGGTGAGGTTATGACGTCATATCCTTATGTACGAGGCCAATGCTAACATCACGGACCGCTTTGGAGGAGCCAAATTGGACGGACCTCCTTGGAGGAGCCGAGTCGGTCATGTCACGGACCCCCTTGGAAGAGCCGAATTGGTCGGGCACCTTGGAGGAGCCAAATCGTTTAGGTGACCTGCAGATGAGGCTAAGACGTCACTATGACGTGTTAACCTAACCTTTGCGCATCTATGCTAACCTAACTTCACACAGGCTCTTTATCGGCTCTCTCCCCTTGGAGGAGTCCAATCGGTTGGGTGTCTTGTAGTTGCGGTTATGACGTCACGATGACGTGTTAACCTAACCTCGCTACGAGGAACGCTAACCTAACCTCAGACAGGCCCTGTAAAGGCTCCCCTTGAAGGAGCCGAACTGGTGAGGTGACTCGTAGGTATGGTTAACACGCGTGTTAACCTAACTATGGGCACGAACGGTAACCTAACCTCAAACAGGCTCTTTGCCGTCTCTCCTTGGAGGAGTGACGGAGCTGTGACGTCACAACGTGGGCTATTTAAATGCAGACTGTTGACTAAGAGTGCATGCTTATCTTCACATAACGTCATAACCTAACCCACAAGCCTTCTCCTGACACAGCTGTGACGTCACAGCGCGGGCGATTTGAAATGCAGACTGTTGGCTAAGAATGCATAACGTTATAACCTAACATGTGCAGGTGTAACCTTACAGGCTCTGTGCTCGATCCCTTCCCCAGGCTTAACTTACAATGCGTTAACCTTACAGACCTCAAGTTTGATATCCAAGTGTAGAAGCTTAATCTAAAAGGCTTAACCTAACCAAACAAGATGGCGACTATTCAGGAGGTACTTCAAGGTCTCGGATCCGAGCGACTGCGGAGTTAAATACGCTAGCGTTTGAGCTGATGCGTAACGATCCGTCTTTTAGTGTCTGGACCACTCAATTTTATATTTTAACTTTAGAGCTTATAGATATGAACTCGAGAGACTTATATAGGCCTACAGTATTCTTTACATCACTCAGAGACCAAATCCTTGTGTTCAGAACACACTAGAAACTTTAATTTACTAGGACAGCTATGTCTAACGCGTGGAACAAGATAGCTGTCCAGTCAATCTCTGGAAAATTTCTGTCGCTTGTACTCCTTCACGAGCAAGAAATTTTATAATTATGCGTTGCACAGTGGAGGGGTGCACCTGTTGCTCCGACATCGTGTCACTGACGAAGCGGCTGGAAGCACTTAACGTAGCGGGACTCACAGCTCACGCTGTTTTGACATTTGACGTTACGCCGTCCTCAAACCTGTATTACGGACGAAAACATTTGTGTGGTTCGAGAGATTCTTGAAGACGATCGACGGGCGAGAGTATCAGAATTGCAAAATAGGTCGGAATAAGTTATTGGACGTGATATATGACAGTAGGAAGGGAGAGGATGAAACTCGGTGGCGCCACATAGCCTACTCCTGTCGAATAGCACCAAAGGGTTGCACAAGGTTTTACGTACCCAACCGACTGACGAATCACCATCAACAAAGCTATATGCCCTCATTCTATATGAGCACTGCGGAGAGGTTTAGAATTTAATCTAGGCTTCTGGCACGCAATCTAGTGATTAGAAATTGTATACACCGGGCGAGTTGGCCGTGCGCGTAGAGGCGCGCGGCTGTGAGCTTGCATCCGGGAGATAGTAGGTTCGAATCCCACTATCGGCAGCCCTGAAAATGGTTTTCCGTGGTTTCCCATTTTCACACCAGGCAAATGCTGGGGCTGTACCTTAATTAAGGCCACGGCCGCTTCCTTCCAACTCCTAGGCCTTCCCTATCCCATCGTCGCCATAAGACCTATCTGTGTCGGTGCGACGTAAAGCCCCTAGCAAAAAAAAAAAAAAAAAAAAACAAATTGTATACCACCACCTCTCCTACCCTGCCGGCCAACATTCTGATGGTGAATTATTTCGATCAACGGGACTCGATCCGGCAAACTACGGTATCAGAGCATATATACTTCACACCTTAACGACCATGGCTACCTGGTGGGCAAACGGTAGCTTCTCAATTGTAATCACAAAGGCTAGATGACCTCAAACCAACCTTCAGATCCACGTGAAAATCCCTCACCTGGACGGGAATCGAACCCGGGGCTTATGGATAAAAGACAGGAACGCTACTGCCACACCGCGGCCCAGCTATTAGGGCGTATACCATTGAAATGGACTGTGTCAAGATTCTGTTTAATTCGTCATGAGAATAATTCAAAAATGAATATACAGTATGTTCTATGAATATTTCAGTAATCTGATATCAGAATATTATCAGTATAATTACGGTTTACAGTCTGCCGTCTTAATAATGATGTATCCAGCCCATAATCTTCTATATTCAAAAGAACCTTCGCGCGGAGGAGTAAAGCCGGTGAGCGGGACAGAGTGCATCAGTTTTATGCAGGGCAAGCCTTCCGCGCAAAGTTAGATCCACTTCCTTGCCTGCTTCTCTTGACGGCGAGTAACTTGAACTTCGAATGAGAATGGAAAGTTTCGGAAAACTTCGAAAATTGTTAGTGAAATTAGAATTCATGGAATTGTTTGGTAAAGTTCGCTTCACAGGAAGAAATAAGTAGTTATGCCCTGAGAAGAGTTCCGTCAGTCCATTGGAAACAGTACGTGCCAGGGTCATATCTACAAAAATCGCGGGGAAATTAGCACAGAGTTTAATTAATAATTATGACCGCTAGAGGTCCAGGAAAATTCGGTAAACACCAGCATTGTAACTGAAAATACATGCGGAATCTCTGGTGTGAATTTTGGAGAAATTGGTCCAGCGGTCTGGAAGGTGATATGTTGTGCAAGAGGTGAAGCGTTGCTTAGCGTCATGGGGTCTCTAATAAATAACCCCCTCCCTCGGGAGAACTCTTTCTCAAATCGCCAGTTCAAGAAGGCGAAGCTACGAACGTCGACATCCCAGGAAGAAGATTTTTAAGTTCCATTAGTGAATGTGACAGACATGGATATCTCAACAGCCAGTAGGCAAGAGCGGTGGTGAAATTAGTAAAGTGTTCAGGAGGAATAACTTTAACATTAGAAGGCGACAGTCATCGTCGTAGTAGAGGGGAACATTGCAGTAGATAGTGGAAATAATTCATGAACTTCTGCGAGGAAGTCATTACGGTCTGAGATAGTTGCCTGAGCGGGGAAACATTCGGTTCGTTGGGAGAGAGTTACTGCTGGTGGACACCTGGCATGAGGGCAGGAGTCTTTACGATATCCATCAGTCGACAGGTCAAGCGGTCCAGCAGTGCAGCTCGTATTTATATTCATAGTAAATATATAATTACCTATGTTAGTTTAGCGCCAAGGAAATTAATCTACTACTACTACAACTAAAATATTTTCATTCCTCCCTTGAAGGGGGAGGCGGGCCTCTTAGACGTGACACCGTCTCTCAGGCCGGGTCTTGTAATATTTTCTTTCCATATATTTGCTTGCTGTACTCTTGTTGCTTGCTTGTTTGTTTGTTTGTTTGTTTGTTTGTTGTTGTTGTTGGGTAATTATGTTAATTTTATTATTAAATTACTGTAAGTGACCATTGCCACCGGGATATTTCCCATTTGCAATGTATTTGTTAATAATAATTATTATTATTATTATTTATTTTCTTGAATGAAATGAAATGGCGTATTATGGCTTTTAGTGACGGGAGTGTCCGAGGACATGTTCGGCTCGCCAGGTGCAGGTTTTTCGAATTGACTTCCGTAGGCGACCTGCGCGTCAAGGTGAGGATGAAATGATGATGAAGACGACACATACACACAGCCCCCGTTCCAGAGAAATTAACCAATGTTGGTTAAAATTCCCGACCCTGCCGGGAATCGAACCCGGGACCCCTGTGACCAAAGGTCATTTAGCTATAGAGCCTGACATTTTCTTTAATTATTAACGAAATTACTAGCGGAAATACGCACAAAAGAATATCGTTCGCCGTTGCTTGCCACAGCAAGTAGTGGAGACTTTGCATGTGCTGTGAGGAAGGGTAGCAGGGGTAGCCTATATTTTCGCCAAGATCATGGGCGTCTGGCAGCCTGTAGTTTCTTAGTGTGTAGTCAAGTACGAACTGATTTTTAATTGTATAATTACACCGCACTTGTTTTTCATTGTGATACATGTGAAATATTGCTCCTTTGGTGAAAGTTTTATTGTATAGTATTGTCCAGGTCCATGGCTAAATGGTTAGCGTGCTGGCCTTTGCTCACAGGGGTCCCGGGTTCGATTCTCGGCAGGGTCTGGAATTTTAAACGCAATTGGTTAATTTCGCTGGCATGGGGGCTGGGTGTATGTGTCGTCCTCATCATCATTTCATCCTCATCACGACGCGCAAGTCGCCTACAGGAGTCAAATCAAAAGACCTGCATCTGGCGAGCCGAACCCGTCCTGGGATCTCCCGGCACTAAAAACCATACGCCACTGTATAGTATTGAATCAAAATCTCAGACAAAACTATTATTACCGCACTTACTAAACTGTCAGCCTTTACCTCTCTGTCGACTGACGAAATTCACTCAGAGAGCACAAAAAATACAACTTTGTAGCTTTTTTTCTTCAATTTTGATGTATATACACCGTCCACCCGCTATATCCCAATAAGCCGGATACTTTTTGTTGTCTGTACAACCCCCACCCCCAATTTCTTAATTCCCAATCGCCGCTACTGACCACTACTGCGGCTAAACGAAAGGATATCTAACAATATCCTAGGAGTGGGAGGAGCAGGACGCACCCACCAGATGTAGACAGTGACCTTGACAACAGTCCAAGTGCACCACACGTCACTCCTCTGCGTAGTTCAATCAGTTTAATTCCCTTAGTTATCACCCTGCCATATGTTGACCTTGTGCTTGTTTGCGATAGATGATACGAACAGCAGTTAGAACGCAGATGATTCTGTTGACAGTAAGGCTACAGGATGCACCTTTTCTGAGTGCATCATCGATAGAGGGGGATTTTTAACTATCTGAATGAATGATTCTGTGCTCAGCTATGGAATTAAAAACTGGACGAAGGAAATGGAACAGAAGTAGACTAAATACAAACTCTGAGATATTCTAGAATTGGTTTAGTTTTATTATTATTATTATTATTATTATTATTATTATTATTATTATTATTATTATTATTATTATTATTATTATTATACAAGTTGCTTTACGTCGCACTGGCACAGATACTGTAGGTATTATGGCGACGATGGAACAGAAAGGGGCTAGGAGTGGGAAAGAAGCGACCGTGGACTTAATTAAGGTATAGTCCCAGCATTTGCCTGGTATGAAAATAGGAAAGCACGGAAAACCACCTTCAGGGCTGCCGACAGTGGGATTTCAACCTACTATCTCCCGAATAGTGGATACTAGCCGCATTTAAGCGACTGCAGCTATCGAGCTCGGTGGTTTAGTTTTATATGGAGTTCCGACTTCAGTATGATGTACACTTTCTGTTATCGGTTGGAAATTGTATGAATGAAATGAAAAACATATTTTAAAGGCACATTATGCGAAACCATACTAGAAATGTTAACCGAGAAGAAAGTTCCTTATAACTCGTCGTAGAAATACAACAGAAGAGAGTTTCTAGAATTTGTGTGTATTCGTTTCCTGATACAAAAAGTGTTGTCCCCAAGCAACGTACGAAATTAAGGAATGAGCACAATATTACAAAAATGTCTCGGCTAGGTAACCCACAGAGGTTTATCTGCATTTATAAAATTAGAAGGGTGTACTTCTAGGCTTTTAAATGATAACATTCGCAACAAATTGTCCTAAAATATGCTTCACTGTTTTTCTTCTTATATGTTTAATTTTTCTTCACGTCGCACAAACACAGACAGGTTTTATCGCGACGATGGGATAGGAAGGGGCTAGGTGTGGGAAGGAAACGTCCATGGCCTTATTTAAGCTACAGCCCCCAGCAATTGCCTAGTGCGAATGTGGAAAACGACCGAAAACCATTTTCAGCATTGCCCCCAATGAGGTTCGAACCCATTATCTCCAGAATTCAAGCAGGGGAGTAACGAATATTATACGAGCCCGTCTGCCAAAATAAAAAGGCGAGTCACTTCAAATAAAATGTTAAACCTATGAATAACTCAATATAAGTGTATGAAATCATCAAATCAGTCATCAATGATCTGCAATTAAGGCAGTCGCCCAGATGACAGATTCCCTATCAATTGTTTACCTAGCTTTTCCTTAAATATTTTCTATGAACTTAGAAATTTATCGAACATTTCCTTGCATATAACCATGATGACGCCTATTCTTATAAAGTAAGAGTAAATGGTGTTGAAGAAGAAGTGTGTCACAGTGCAATGACTGCTCTACGTGGAATAACCATAGAATAAGAAGAATCCAGCATTCCTTAAAGGTAGCGGGCGTTTCACCCAAAGATATGAGAGGTAAGCACAATTCAAGATCACACAAAGCTCTTGATACAGTTCTTCTACATATTAGAGGCCACATAAAGTAATTCAGGGCCACATAGTCCCACTATTCCCGACGTGATAACCCAAACAGAGTATATTTACCAGAATGTTTGAACGTGAGCCTTATACACAAAATGTTCCTTGATGAAGTAAGACTGAAAAAGCCGTACAAGCTTTATTATTGTGTTTTCAGTTAATTTAACATTAACTTCGGTATTCCTACAACAGATACTCGTTGCACATCTGATGCATTACAATTACAAATACAGAGTGCTTCAGACCACAGGGAAAAGAACATACTTGCATCCGGGAGATCGTGGGTTCGAATCCCACTGTCGGCAGCCCTGAAGATGGTTTTCCGTGGTTTCCCATTTTCACACCAGGCAAATGCTGGGGCTGTACCTTAATTAAGGCCACGGCCGCTTCCTTCCAACTCCTAGGCCCTTCCTATCCCATCGTCGCCATAAGACCTATCTGTGTCGGTGCGACGTAAAGCCCGTAGCAAAAAAAAAAAAAAAAAAAAAAAAAAAACATACTAATGCAGAAGAAGGAATTGGATCAGAGGAGGGCTGATATAGTTTTTCAAATGAAGATAGCATAAAAACAAGCTGCCAGAGAAGGTACTTGCATATTAATTTCCTTCGAATTCATGCAGAACGTGCCATTACCCCATATACGTACCAGGGATGTTTTCTTCTGCAGGCAACTCTGGTGTTATGTGTTTGGTGTACACGATTTGGCAGATGACATTGCTACCATGTATGTTTGCACAGAAACAGTAGGAAGGAAGGAAGGAAGCAAATGAAGTCACGTCTATTTTGTTGCATTACTCTAATAGCAAAGCCATCACTGCCGATCATTTAGTCCTGCTGAGTGATGGATGCTCTGGACAGAATAAAAATCACACAGTGGTTTATTTCCATTACCTACTAATTCACTGCCTCCATCTCTTAAAGAAAATAAATCATATTTTCCCGATGAGGGGCCATTCCTTCCTTCCCAATGACCGAGACTTTGCACTCATTGAGAAGAAAAAGGAAACTACTTCACCAGAAGTACCAAATGACTGGAATGAAATAATGAGCAGTTACCGCAATAAACCATCTCCATTTGACGTCATTGTTGTGACCCAGGAAATGATTTATGATTTAAAACTTGAAGTACCTCATCACTTCTTAAAAAGTCCAATACCACCCCTGACTCTCAGAAATCTTCGCCTGATGGAAATCTCAGATGACTGCCCCTATGTTCTGAAACGGGATACGTACTGTGGCCACTGGGACAAGTGTAACGTTCGCAGCAAAGTCGTATTTTCTCACAGTGTAGAACTAACCCCATTGTATGGAGGTCCCATTCCCCTTCCACCAGAAAAATTGCAGGACTTAAAACGACTGCGAGCATTCCTTCAGAAGCCAGAAAATAGGCTGTTCTACACACAGCTGTAAGAGAGCCCAGAACGCATTGCTGATGGTGATATTGATGTAGATGAAGATGACAACAGTGATGGATGTACCGAGTGAAACGTGCTAGTGAACCACACTATATTATCTTCGTAATCCATCTTCAGTAGAACGTAATGTAAAGGAAATAAGTCAGAAAAACTATAAAAAATCTGTAAAAAAAAACAGAATATCATCATGTTTTGTTGAACAAACTGTCATCATCATAGGTCGTTCTACCATCCGGTAGGTCCAGTCATGGCTGTGACCTCCATATCTATCTATCTTCTGACCTTTTCTTCACTTTTGCATAACCCTCCTTTCTTTTTCTAATGCTGTCTAATAACTGATATCGTCTCCTTCCTCTTCCTCGTTTCCCTTTTATCATCCCTTCAATAGGGAGCATGCATAATTTTCAAAATATATATATTTTTTAAAGTACACCAATGAAATAGTACGTAAACGTATTACATTGTGGTAAGTTGCCTTGTTTTCTACCATTAAAAAAATATTTAATAGTGCCTTTCCGCAAGGCAAGTGAAACGGCCTCTGACGTAAGCGGCGCGCTGTGACGTCACGATCCAGTACCGCATGCAGCTCTACCAGCCACTATGCATCAGCTGTTACTAAAAGCTGATTGTTTATTATTCGTGATCGCGAATAACTTCAAAATGACAGAAGAAATGTTCAAAACAGCACAGTCAGACAATCTACCATGTGTAGATGTCATCATTCTTGAAAAATAGCTACTTTTGTGGCCGCAGAAATTCGCGGATAAAAAGCAAGTTTGTAAGTGGCGTCTTTTATATTCGTGCAATGTACTGTAACTCATAGTATAGGATAACAACGAACCTGGATAGAAATCGCATCACTTTCAACATTTCCTTCTAGACTGATTCCCATATTAAAGAATAACATTACATTTTCGGGCTTTCAGCATTAGTAAAGTAAGAAATCGGATTTCAGCACTAACGTAAACATATAGGTAGCATTATAATACTAGTCGGCCTCTGTGGTGTAGTGGTTAATGTGATTAACTGCCACCCCCGGAGGCCCGGTTTCGATTCCCGGCTCTGCCATGAAAGTTGAAAACTAATAGTACGAGGGCTGGAACGGGGTCTACTCAGCCTCGGGAAGTCAACTGAGTATAGGGGTTTCGAATTCCACCTCAGCCATCCTCGAAGTGGTTTTTCGTATTTTCCCACTTCTCCTCCAGGCACCTAAGGCCAAGGCCGTTTCCTTCCCTCTTCCTTGTCTATCCCTTCCGATCTTTCCATCCTCCAACAAGGCCCCTATTGAGCATAGCAGGTGAGGCCGCCTGGGCGAGGTAATGGCCCTCCTCACCAGTTGTATCACCATACCCAAAGTCTCACGTTCCAGGACACTGCCCTTGAAGCGGTAGAGGTGAAATCCCTCGCTGAGTCCGAGGGAAAACCAACCCTGAAGGATAAGCTGATTAAGAAAGAAAGAAAGAAAGAAGGATCATAGTACTATAGGGCTATAGTCTATCATTCCCGAAAAAATATATATTTATGGTTGGGACAACTGGCCTACTCACTTCTGGGACCCATGAAAGAGAAACATTAAATATCTTGGTGGAGGGAAAAGTTAAACATGATAAAGAAAAATATGACTTCATCTAGTTTTCACAAGTCGGGCTGAGTGGTTCAGACGGTTGAGGTGCTGGCCTTCTGACCCCAACTTGACAGGTTCGATCCTGGTTCAGTTCGGTGGTAGTTGAAGGTGCTCAAATACGTCAGCCTCATGTCGGTAGATTTACTGGCACGTAAAAGAACTCCTGCAGGACTAAATTCCTGCACATCGGCGTCTCCGAAAACCGTAGAAGTAGTTAGCGGGGCGTAAAGCCAATAACATTAATTACATTTGGCTTTTAACAAGCTGAGCATATCAGGCAAGAAAAGTGTCCTGGTGACATTTTAGTCGTTCAATAGAGGAATGTCTTTGGGTACTGTGACTTTTTACTCTTTTTTTTTTGTTATTTGCTTTACGTCACACCGTCACAGATAGGTCTTATGGTGACGATGGGACAGGGAAGGACTAGGAATGGGAAGGAAGCGGCCGTGGCCTTAGGTACAGCCCAAGCATTTGCCTGGTGTGAAAATGGGAAACCACGGAAAACCATCTTCAGGGCTGCCGACACTGGGGTTTGAAACCACTATCTCCCGGATGCGAGCTCAGAGCTGCGCGCTCCTAACCGCGCGGCCAACTCGCCCGGTATTTTTACCCTTCGGTTTATTGACTTGGCTTGTATAACCTGAAACTTAGGCTAAGTTGGATAATATTTTAAACACCAACATCACTATTTTCACCTGTGTGCAATTATGTTATTTATTTCATTAATATTATGATAATTATTATAATTGAGCATTGTTAACTTATAAAACCCCAACAGACAAGCATTGGTTTTGTGTAGAGTTATGCATTTGTTAATTTCACGTTGTTTTCTTTCATGATGTACACGCCTATTTTTGGTTATATTATAGAGTATGTAGCTATAGCCTAAATTTCTTTACAAATGTAAGCTCTTCAATAAAGACAAAATAACTGTCGCATGCCAAAATAAGTTGGTAGAATTAGAGCTGTCAATATAGTTCATAACCCTTTTGATTTATTACCTTGACACGGATCACCCAAAACATAGGTTAGGTTTGGAGAATAATTTTAATAATCAGCATTAATTAATACCGAGCTCGATAGCTGCAGTCGCTTAAGTGCGGCCAGTATACAGTATTCGGGAGATAGTAGGTTCGAACCCCACTGTCGGCAGCCCTGAAAATAGTTTTCCGTGGTTTCCCATTTTCACACCAGGAAAATGCTGGGGCTGTACCTTAATTGAGGCCACGGCCGCTTCCTTCCCACTCCTAGCCCTTCCCTGTCCCATCGTCGCCATAAGACCTATTGGTGTCTGTGCGACGTAAAGCAAGTACACTAATTATTGCACTGTTTATTACTTTCATATTCTAAGATGTAACTGAAGTATGTAATTAAAGCATTATACATTAAAATTTAAAGTTTTACCACTAGAACAGCTGACATGGAAAAGTGATTGAAAATTCAAACAAATTCACCTTACGTGTAATCTTCAATAAAATAAACTAGACTTTTCCGATAAATCACCAGCATTTCCGGCTCGCCAATATCCATTTCTCCCTAGTTTTAGGGTCTTTGGAACATTTATAAACAATTTGTTTGGGATGGTATGCGATGTGCTATTGCACGTCGGAACTCTACACCATTTATAAGTTTTCTGCCTCACTGTCTGGGCAGGATTCATTTTAAGTCTAAAATATACCACTCAGATTATTATCCAATGTGTAGACCTCGAATTTAACTATACCAGACACTAACATAAAGTAGAAATACGTGAAGTGTATCCTGCTTCTCACAGCACACTATGTGTTATTTCGTCTGCTAATTCAGTCAACCTGTACGATGACGTCAGACCAATGAGATCGCGTACTTGCGTCACGTGATATTTTCGTAGTTTAATTTCGATTTTTATCATGTTTGGAGTTATTATTTGTACATTCTGATCACATTTTTGAATTCTGCATGAAATTTTGAATCAGATTAGCATATTTTTAATTGAAACCCCGGATCATGCATGTTCCCTATTGCTACTCGTAGTAAAGTGTTGTGTCTTACATTATGCCCTATCCAATATGTCTTCCTGTTGTGGATTACGGTCAGCATGCTCCTCACTACTCCCACTCTCTTCAGAACTTTCTCATTTGATATTTTATCTTCCCACTTTACTCTTTCAATTCTTCGCCAAATCCACACCTTAAATGCCTCTATTCTTCTCTGTTCTTCCTCCCTTAATGTCCATGTTTCAGCGCCATACAGAGCTATACTCCATACGTAACACCTTGCAAGTCTCTTCCTCAGATCTAGAGGGCCACACAACAGTTTTTTCTTATTGTTGAAGCTTTTCTTGGCTAAGGCAATTCGAGCTTTTATGTCTGTTGTAGAGTGAAGATCTTCAGTCACAATACTTCCAAGATACTTAAACTTATTCACCTGTTCAATCATTTCTCCCCCTATCTTGATTTTCGCTTTTTCACCTTTACCTCCAAGTATCATGAATTTGGTTTTCTTTTGGTTTATGCTCATTCCATACTCTTCACACTTGTTGTTTCTCTCCTTCACATTTTCAGCTATTACTGCCTATAAACTGTGATAATATTTATAAATATTAAATAAATAAATATTAAATATTAAATATACACATGTAAAGACAAATTCTGCTGCATTGAAAGATGAAAGTAAGGAATATTATGATTTTTCGTGATAATTTCAGGCAAAAACAACCAATCAATCAATATTCTAAAGGCCAATGCCTTGTCGGTGCAAACACTCTCTTCTTTCATTGGCTATTCGTTTCAATTCCATGTAATTGTCACGACATAACCTCTTCTTGATGTCGTCCAGATAGTTCATCCTAGGTCTTCCTTTCCCTTTCTTTCCCAGCACTTTCCCTTAAAGAATGTTAGTGATGAATTTATTGTGTCTGATGACATGTCCAATAAACTTTCATTTCCTGTTTTCCATTCCCTTTAAAAGTCTTCTGGTATACCACGGTTAATGTCGTTCCAGGATACCAAATAGCGTGTAGGCTAATTGGTTACGTCGCGCATTCCTATCTACGAAATGTCACTGTAAAATTTGTCACAAATGGAACATAATAATTGCTTTTACACAGTTGAAATCTAAAATCTGCGGTATATTAAGAAATATTTTATTTTTGGGAAATATTATGTATACCTACTTTACAAGCACTTTTGGTACTACGCTCACAGTAACACACGTATGTCTTTTGTTTGTCTGACACTTTCAACAATTTCGTGTGTGATGTCTGTGTTCACTGAACTTCTTCGCTTTCGTTTCTTTGCTTCAGTTGTCAATTACATCATTTTCTGAATTGTATCGCGGTATGCAAGATTTAATTGGTGACAAAAAAATATGGGCAGTGTACATAAGAAGAATTCTGTGGACTAGTGATTTATTGATCCAGGGATCATGCTATTTTCGTTCAAACAAAAATAAAAAATATTTATTGGTCCAGGAATCATGCTATTTTTCTTTCAACAAAAATCATTTTGTGGTACTAACGATATTTCTCTGTAATGTGCAGCACCAAATTGTTGAAAGCGTCCTTAGTTGTTTTTCCGTAGAGTTCCAGCCACATCACTATAACATGGTCATTTGCCTCATTGAAGAACGAAATAGCATCGTGAACGCTGTTGACCTCCATTTTGCTGTTTGAACTGGCCGCTCTAGCCATATGGACAAAGAGAATGAGAATCCACAGACATAGCACTCCCATTCCAGGGTGCTAGCCCTGGACCTCAAGAAATTAACAAAAGACGGCACCAGCAGCGGAATAGGACATAAACGATTCCTGTCTACAGGCCTTAAGTATGTATTCATATTTCTCTAATAACGACGGCATTTATTAATTTACCGCACAGATTTTTCACTTCATTTAAGTAAAAGCAATTATTATGTTCCATTTGTGACGAATTTTGCAATGACATTTTGTAGATAGGAATGCGCGATATAACCCGTTAAGTTTACACCTACAAAATATAGTTGTGAAATGGAATTTTAATCATTTGCGGTTTAACGTGAATCCTGTGAATAAAGGACATCATTGGATAAATCCGGCTATAATTGCAAACACTGCTCCCATAGATAAGACATAGTGGAAGTGAACAACAACATAATACGTGTCATGTAAGATAATGTCATTTGAGGAATTATCGAATACAACTAGTGTTAATCCACCAATGGTGAAAAGAAAAACAAACCATAATACCCAAAGTTAAGCTGGATGATATGTTGGTAATTTACGCCAAAGGTGAGCTTTCTCATGTTGCAGTATGTACTTATAATAGTGACAATCCACATCGATTTGAAAGCCATTCAGTGTTTGTATTTTTAAAAATTACAGTAGTTTAAAAGTGCAACATGATTTTTTTAATTTTTTTTACGTTGCACAAGTATGACAACCACAACTAAAGCTAAGCTTAATCTCAGATTCCAAGGCATTGTTGTGTTCCTTCGTGCTCCAGCAACTATGATTCTAATCAAGAAGGACACATTTCAGTGTTCAGATTTCCTAAGGCTAATGTCTTTCAGTACACACTTTCAGGGCTCTCATACAAACAACAAGTGCCACGATTGACTTGATAAGCTTTTGTTTAGATCTACCTCAAGTCGAGTATATGTTGCCAGGAAAGTTTCTAACCAATTAACTTCAGAAGAGATTTAGTTCTTATAGACAGTTGTGTGGTGCCAATTATAATGTATCTGTTTTATAATATTTTGAAGCTGAAAAGAATATACTAGAGCAGTGTTTGCTAGGACTAAGGTCTGCAAAATATAAAGAAATACAAGCAAGGACTAGTTCCAGTTAGATTCCGATTCATTGAACATAATTGACGAAATATATGCAGTGAATTTTTCAGTGCGGTACTTAAAGTAAATAAAATAGAAGTAGACTTCGATAACATGTTTCGTGTCATTTACATTTCAGTTTATGTACTAGTAGCTTTTAAGCTAGACAGTAAACTTAATTGCAGAGACTGTATCTCGAACATATCAAATGAAACAGTGGAAAATGACATGTTTAATAGATTAAACAGAGCTGGGTTATCGGTCCCATCAGAATTGCTCTTAAACGTGTGTACAAGTGTATATAAGATCGTGCAGTTTTTATTTAATCTCTGAGGAATATGAAGTAGCATTCCTTCGGAGTAAGAATCAGAAGTGTGTACTGATTCAGCTTGCAAGGCAAAGTGTAAGTGATACAAGGAAACGCTGTTCATATTGCGAAATAAACTTCTCTGCCAATCTTTGCCCTTTTTGTAAATATTTTAATCAACAACTACTCTACACAAAACATGTTGATAACGCTGATGCTGTGGTTAAGAGTTCTGGCAAGAAAAGAAAACTGATGACCCTGGAGTGATTGTGTTGTAAGTTGATTCCCAATGTTAGAATTGTATTTTGATGGACATAGGATTGTGTTTTGTTTTTTCTAGTTGTAGCCATATGTTTGTTTATTCCCATATTTACACTAACGTACTTATTTTAATTTTCACTTTGTTTTACATGTTTCCAATGAAAACTGCTCTTCCAACAACGTTTTATTTGAGAAAATATAATTGAATGTTAACTTCCGATATCTTACATTAAAACTCCAAGGAGTAGCAATACAGTGTTGCCAAGTTTCAGTGTCACGGCCTTAGTGTAGTCTGGCCATGGTTACTACCCCAGCTGTTCCTCCTATCATTGCGTTGGCCCCATCTGTACAACATCAATATGCTCTCCCAGCTGATTTGATGTTCAGTCATATAAGTATCAATGGAATTAGACATCTCTTCAAAAGATTTTACGAGTAGCAGATTTTAATCGATTTTGATTTTGAAAACGTACCAGCCATATCTGTTGATTCGTCAAGTTTCAAAGAGAAAGCAAAGGTAGAATTAAGACGGGATGCAAACTTTCTATCTATATCAGTTGAGAGGTCCTTAATACGATATTTGACAGTGTTGTTAGATAACTGGATCGCTTCTGATTCATTTTTATGTTGCCCATCCAAAAAGCACGTCGTCGTGTCAATTGCACGTGTCTTAATTATGGTTTCTGCAATAGTATCAGCTTTCTATGATCGTGCTAAGCGTTAACTCCCGTTATGATACTAATATAGTCGCGTGCATTTAATGTAACTTTATGTTCTCCAGTCTATCAAACACTAAATATAACAAATACAACCCTGCATCACACTTTTAAAAAACAAAGAATAAAACACACTATTAAAAAAGGAATATACGCAGAGTGACCAAAAGTCATGGAAAGACACTGAATGTGACGTTAATAGCGAGTTGCTCCTCCGCGAGCCCTCAAAACGGTAGCAATATGGCGAGGCATCGACTCTACAAGGTGTTGGAATCGTTCTGGAAGGATCATGACCCACGCATCTTGCACTGTTACCCACAATTGTTCTTGTGTAGTTGGTGTGGGGTTCATGGAGCGTACACCAGCATCGGCAGCATCCCATAAATGCTCGATTGGATTAAGATCGGGAGATCTGGAGGGCCAATCCATGGTCGTAACTTCACAGGAGTGCTCCTCCAACCGCCTACGTGCCACCACAGAGTGGTGACATGGTGCATTGTCCTGTTGAAACATGGCATCTCCGTCAGGGTACTCTAGGGCCAGAAAGGGATGCAGATGGTCTGAAAGAATGTCCACATAACGTGCACCTGTCAGCGCTCCCTGCAGCCGGACAATGGGGCCTAATTGCGACCATGAGAACGCCGCCCAGACCAGAACTGACCCACCTCCCTCCCAGACACAACCTTGTTGGCACGCAGGATCCATAGCTTTATGGGGCATAGGCCACACTCGCACGCGCCCATCAGCTCGACACAACTGGAACCGGGATTTACAGGACGCCCATACACGTCGTTGAGCTCTGTGTCGAGATGTCAGCAAAGGGATACGAGTTGGTCGTTGGCTGGTGAAGCCTATGCGCTACAGTTGCGGTTATCTGACTCACAGTTGCCCGTCGAGCGTCCAGTATGGTTCTACGGAGGTGACGTGATGTCCGTTCGTTAAACACCAGTGGTCTTCCCGTGCGGCGGTTTAAGCGGGTAGTAACATTCTCTCTGCGATATTGAAGATCCACCCTCGACACTGTTGATCTCGGAAACGCGAATTCGCGTGTAATCTCCTCAATGCTATGACCTATGCGCCGTGCGCCAGTATTCATCGCACGATCAAAGTCGGTTAACTTGCGACGTGTTGCCATCTTCACGGCACTGGTGTGTACGACAGACTGCTCAGCTACGCCGCAGCTAGCCGCAACGCTCAGGGGTCATATACGGCACATTTTCTAACGGGACCCCTCTTCCAGTGACATTTGGCCACTCAGTGTAATTTATTGAACATTAGTATTTACCCGCGGATTATCTGATAACTGTTAAAAGATTTCTGCGGAACCAATGCTCTATGCAAGAGCGAAAACCCACATAAGAATCCGTTCATTGGTCCTCGATTTATAACCGAACACCAGTACATAAGTGAGACAGACGGACAAACAGACACGTTGAACTTAGAGACTAGCATGCTTTATGCCAGTTTCAAATTGTATCTTGAGTCATGAAGATCGGGGGGTTTCACTCAAGATATAAAAGGTAATATTGAGATGGATTGAAAAAACTTTCTGAAAATATAAAAGAGGTGAATTTATAGAAAATTACGGATACGTTGTATGTTGGACCAGTGTCACTGCATCGAAATGAGACCTGTACGCTGAAACCTACACTAACCAAAAGAAAAAAGAAAGAAAAAGATGCATATGAGATTGTCACCTACTGAAAGATTTTTGTTAAAGATGAAGCCATACTTACCAGTGTTGACTCAGTTAATGTAACTTTAAGTTCTCCAGTCTGTCATGCACTAAATATAACAACTACAACCCTGCATCATAGCTGTAGAAAATAAAGAATACATACAGTAACACACTATTAAACAAAGAGACAGGTTTCGTTCTTGAAGGAACATCATCAGATTCTATCAAATCACACTTTTTCCTAATTAATTGTTATGAATTGATGATAATAGGTCATACATGTAGAAACATTTATGTTGAGTTTATACCCTTTAATATTTGAACATTATAACTTAGTGAAGTCCTCAATAGTATGTCATCTCTCCTTGTCGGCTTAACAAGGAGAAAGAGAACGTATTACTGATCACTTCACTAAGATAAGTTATACCGTCAACTTTGAAATATTAAAGGGTATAAACAGAATTTAAACAATAATTTGCCTACATTAATTAGAAAAATAATTGGAATAACTAGAAATGGTTGATTTGATGGAATATGATGATGTTCTTTCAAGAACAAAATACGTCATGTTTTGTTTAATAGTGTGTTATGTATTCCTTATTTAATAATGTGTTTTTACAGGTGTGTTATTGGATTGTAGTAGTTATATTTAGTCTCCGACAGATTGGAGAACTTAAAGTTATATGAACTATTGAAAGTTCATTGGACTGATCAAGTGCAGACGGATACATCTTTAAAAGTATAAGGAAAAGGAAATAATTAACCCAATCTAGCTGTATTACCCGGCGCTGCCCGGGCACATTATTGATTGTTTACTTTTAGATATTTTATTACCTTTTAATTATATGTGAAGAGAATTTTTCTTGATTTCTTTTTTGTGACGTTGACTGATATTTCAAGAAATGTTTTATACTTTAAGAATTATTTTTATGTGTTTAAATTCAAGTTTTATTCATAGATTATTTTTTGTCTCGTTAATTAAACTAATCTCGAACAGTTTTTACATTTCCTTTATCACCAAGTATTTTTTTTTTTTTTTTTTTTTTTTTTGCTAGTTGCTTTACGTCGCACCGACACAGATAGGTCTTATTGCGACGATGGGACAGGAAAGGGCTAGGAGTGGGAAGGAAGTGGCCGTGGCCTTAATTAATGTACAGCCCCAGCATTTGCCTGGTGTGACAATGGGAAACCACGGAAAACCATTTTCAGGGCTGCCGACAGTGGGGTTCGAACCTACTATCTCCCGAATACTGGATACTGGTCGCACTTAAACGACCGCAGCTATCGAGCTCGGTCACCAAGTATTGTCACCATGCCTATTCTGCTGAACTGATACTTAAACGGAAGCCAGAGTGTCACAATGCAATTCAGCGGCCGCGTAAGTATGACATCTACGCTGATATTGGTCACTTTCGGTTATTGTCTCGCCTAGGATTACTAGGGGTGTCTTAACCCTTCAGTATCTTTTTGAGATAGTAATTCGTATTTGTATGAAGTTTGGTTGAGAGATATTCTGGAAGATACTTACACACATACATCTACAATTTCTGTCATTTTGATCATTTTCTCTTTCACACCTTTGACTTTTAGGATTTGTATTGCACGTTTGAAGTAATATTTTTTGTTTTTTAAATTGTGAAATTGATTGATAATTTACGAACCCTTTTGTAGATTTAGAAATATTGTTACGTGTATAATTTTACGATTTTGTTTGAGATTATTTAGTTTCGCATTAAAGTATTTCCCACCCGGCGGCCCCAAGTTCGATTCCCAGCCGGGTCAGGGGTTTTTAATTGTAAATAGGTGTTTGTGTCATTCTTAACGTTCCTTTCCTCATATTCAACACTCTACACTTCCACAATTCCTATTACACGCAGGTTCATATCATATGGTCCAAGTAGGGGCACAAGATCTCCATAGGTCGACGCCCCAAACAAATAGTATTTATAAAGAAAAGGTATTTCCAGATTGTCTGGGAAGTAGTTGATCCTTTCGAACAAATAATAAAAATTTATAACGTAATGTATTTACGCGTCGCATTATATATATAATTTACACGATTCCAACGGTCACTGAGACTGTCACCGATCAGCCGAGGGACCCCGAAAACTGTGTAATCAACACTAATTTTGTCCGATTTGGACATATTTTCACCCTTTCTGAATCACCATGCCGATGAGTGATAAACTTGGACTTAAAACGACATCCGGATTGTCACTATTCATCTCAGTGACCCTGAAAACTAGGACCTTAAACTTAAATGCATCCGGAGTGTCATTATTCATCTAAACGACCCTAAAAACTATAGATTCGACAGTAATAATCGTCGTTTTCGATTATTTGTAATTCCATCCCCTCCGCTAGGGGTGTGTTACCCCCACATAATTTTTTTCCAGATAGTACAGTAAGTCATGTGTTCAGTAAGTTTAGTTGACAGCTATGCTTGAATATAACACATACATCCATAATCTCGACTTTCTGGACAGTCTTTATCATCCTTTCTCAACCTGTATTCCTACTGGACCTGAACTATGACTTAAACGGCATCCAGAGTGTCACTGTGATAGGGGAGTTCTGCCCCCAATAATTTTTTCAGATAGTATACCGTACGTGCACTATGTTTGGTTGAGAGCTATGCTGGGACATAAACAACATCCGTAATCCCGTTTATTTCGGTTATTTTCATTTTCACTTCTCACCCCCGCGCCGATGCGGCTGAACTTGATCTTAAACGACATCTGGAATGTCACTATTCATCTCAGCGATCCCGAAAACTATGGATAATACTTAAATATTGGTCGTTTTCTATTACTTTTACATCCGTGATCTCGGTTACTTTAGATATTTTCTTTTTTCACCCCTTCTCATCCCACACGCGGAAGGGGGCTGAACTTGGACTTAAACGACACCGCGGATTGGCATTGTTCATTTCAGTGACCCAGAAACCTACGGATTCGACACTATTTTCGATTATTTTTATATGCCACCCCCTCCACACCTTCAGTGCTAGGGTTGGCTTACCCCCACAGTGCTTTTTTTTTTTTTTTTTTTAGACAGTCGTGTGCGTAGCAGAATCTCTCCTTGATCTAGCGTATATTTATGCACGTGCCTACTTTGAACACTAGGCGTGTATTCTACTGCAGAATCCGTAAGCTGACGGTGCCATGGTTACGGATAGTCATTTCTCCATCCGATTCTTATATCTCCACAAAGGTTGGTTTTAGGCTCTTAAAACCGCGTTCTGTTCTTCGCGTCGCGAAACTTAAAATTACCTTTGTCTCGTTCTTGCACGACACATTCGATACTTCCCCTATATTAATGGGCTAAAGAGCCTAAATCTAGGGAATTATGAGTGCTCTTAAAACTTCTTGCAAATATGGTTACCCGCAGGATCTAAAAGTTAACCCGCCATGGCGCAAGAGCCGCGAAGGATCGTGGCCTACCAAGCGACCGCTGCTCAGCCCGAAGGCCTGCAGGTTACGAGGTGTCGTGTGGTCGACACGACGATTCCTCTCAGCCCCGTTATACTTGGCTTTCTGGACCGGGGCCGCCATCTCAGATAGCTCCTCAATTGTAATCACGTAGGCTGAGTGGACCTCGAACCAGCCCTCAGATCCAGGTACAAATCTCTGAACTGGTCGGGAATCAAATCCAGGGCCTCCGGTAAAGAGTCAGGCATGCTACCCCTACACCGCGGGGCCGGCTTCCTAAAAAGTAAGTATACAAAATTTGGTTCAGATTGGTGAAATGGTATGGATTTGTATGGGGAACAGACAGACACGCAGACGAGCGGACAGACATTCCGTTTGATATATACAGGTATAGATAGATAGATAGATAGATAGATAGATAGATAGATAGATAGATAGATAGATAGATAGATAGATAGATAGATAGATAGATAGATAGATAGATGAATAATGAAACACAGAAGACACCTTATTTGATCCACATAATGAGAAACCCCAAATACGACAATCACAAACTAAGTCTTCAGAGCAAGTTAGTTGTCAAAGGAAGTACAGGAAGAAATATGGCATAGCACAAGAACATCAAGAACTCACAAGATTGGACATCAATGAGAACTCATGGTGAGCTCTTCCATGCAGCCTCTGACCAAGTGGAATTCCGACATGTGATCGCCAACATCTAGTAGTGGATAGGCAGTAGAAGAATAAGCATAAGAAGATAATGATGAAGGTGATTCGCGTTTTATCCGAACGTATGCCAAATTATTTTCTTCTCTTATGTTGGCAACTTTCTTGGATGGGACATAGGCTTCCACATAAGAATGTGTTGATGGAAACATTGGAAAGTAAAACACCAGGAAAACGTCCTCCTGGAAGACCATGACATTTCTTGTGAACTCAGGATGAAGGAGCTATGCAGATGCAAAACGTACTGCACAGGATAGACACAGTTGGAGAAGACTCATCGTAGGGGCAAACCATTCATTAGACTAGATTACTCTGAGAAGAAGAAGATTATTTTGGCATTACGAGACTGCCTAGTTGAGGCGATAGAGAAGTGCTCCATTCAATGGATTTGATTTCCCATCAGGAGTCGAGAAATGGTTCCACTGCTGGAGAGGCTCATTGTCCGGTGGTTCACTCAGTCTGCGAAAGAAAAGAATACCAAGTTAATTCCTGGATACAAAGAAGATCATGTATATGGTTAGTTACCTCACTAGCGCCAAAGTCACGGATAGTTGTCGCGTTTCCCTTCCACTTCTCCTGGAGTTTTCATGAGCTTTACGGAGACAGCTTCGGAAAATATTCGTTTAACAAGCCTAGAATGAAAGAATACTGGGCTAAGAGGAAGAAAAGAGCTCACCAGAGTTAAGAACCACGTGGTCCATCGTAGGCCTAAACGAAGAAGAAGAAGAAGAAAACGCTTTTGAAAAAGTTTATAATACTAGTAAAGTTTATAACTCTAGTAATACATTACTCTCTCTGGGTATGAATATTAGATTTATACTTTTTCTCCAAGAATGTGTTTAAACTTTAAGACGACAAAAAGCACAACAAATACCAGCAGAGTTCTTCAACATGGAAGTAGCCTAAGTACAAATAACTCCACATATACACGCTCTTTGGCATCCATGGGTTCCATGGAAAGATATGTCTGACGAATGGATTTCACACCCTCAGGGATAACTGTTTTTTGCTAGTTGCTTTTACGTCGCACCGACACAGATAGGTCTTATGGCGACGATGGGACAGGGAAGGGCTAGGAGTTGGAAGGAAGCGGCCGTGGCCTTAATTAAGGTACAGCCCCAGCATTTGCCTGCTGTGAAAATGGGAAACCACGGAAAACCATTTTCAGGGCTGCCGACAGTGGGGTTCGAACCTACTATCTCCCGAATACTGGATACTGGCCGCACTTAAGCGACTGCAGCTATCGAGCTCGGTAGGGATAACTGTGGCTGCCGACTTTGTGACATGCCCTGTTCTCGTTATTACTTAATGACCTGGTCCAACAGAACGCAATCTCTCAGTGCATTTGCTAAAGACTGGTGAAAGAATTGTGAATGATGAACATGATCCGCTATATATCTATGGAGTATGTAATGTTTGTGTAGATTTCACATTGTATTATATGCACATTGTGCTTAATAAATACTTTTGAAAATGTTTAAACTTTCCTAAAACTTTCTAAATCCATACATCAAAGTTCATACTCAAATCCAATGCATTTCAAAATTCTCATAACATATCTCGTTTCAATAAATTCTGCACTGAGTGAGGTGGCTGCGCGTTACTGGCCGTAAAGAAGTTCATTGAGAAGATGATGGGTTTGAGCCCTACCGTCGGTGATTTCTCATAGGCAAATCCTGAGGCTGCAGCTAAATTAAGGCCTCGGCCACTTCCTTCCCACTCCTAGTCCTCCTATATCACTTCGTAGCCGAAAACATATATCCATCAAATATATATATATGTGTGTGTGGGTGTGGGTGTGTGTGTGTGTGTGTGTGTGTGTGTGTGTGTGTGTGTGTGAATATTGAATTCAAAGAGCATTCTCAATCCAGAAAAATGTAGAAACACTGAAAGGTTTAGTAGAGTTACCGAGCCGGTAATGAAAATGTTGACAAAATAAAACAGACAATTTCTTCCTTCAGATTAGATACAAGTGATACAAGTATATTTGTTTCCACAACGGTTGTAAAATGTGAACTGTAGTAATCTTGTTTGAACTTGTATTTAAAGAACAATTCTCCACATCAGTCCTCTATAAACTTTTCAGTGTTGAAGATAAGGTCTGCACATTGAAGTAAGAATTTCCAGTACAATGATAATGAAAGGTATTGTTTCTCTGGTAAAAATTGAATGTTTGTCCCTCTATATACTGAGACGTTCTCTCCTGTTTCGTACTTACCCCGAAGTTCTTGACAGCACCAATGACAGCATGTTTCGTTGTACTGTAGATGGGTGCTCCGGGAATCGCCTGCAAACCTAAGACATCAGCGTTATTGATCACGATTCCTCCGGGTCCTCCACTTGGATGTCCACACTTAGAGTCCTTGCCCATATACTTGAATGCCAGCAGTATGCCACGAACCACCCCACCCTGAAAGCAGAAATAAATAACACACGGGATTTTTACTATCGATCCAGAGATTATTCTCTTGCGCCATAAAACAATACTTCATAACCTCAAAGACCATTAGCAGTTTAAAATGATGTTAAATGTATTTTATCCCAGTAGCAGTAGTTGTGATATTTTCAGATAGGGACAAGGAAATTGGAGTGGGTCATTTTAAGATAAAGTAATTAGAAAATATATCCTCTTAACATGACTGTATAGTATTACAAGTGATAAGCTTTAACAGCTTCATTTCAAGTAATACTAATCCCGTATTGACTACAATCAATCAATGAATGACTGTATAGGACAGAAATTGAATCAGGATGTAGTAAATCTAACTCAGCGATCTCACTTCTGCCATCAGAAGTATTTTACAAGGAGAAAGATAGTTTTCGGGCAAAATTATCCTTACAACACTTATTACTATTATTACTATTAGTATTATTACCTTCATGGGAGTAAAACTGTATATACTAACACTTATATTTCACATCTGGTCAGCACTTGTGAAATTCTAAGTAAGGTAGTGTGTTTCCGTGAAAGTATATTAGTTTTACATAGGAGTGCAAGAGCTTTTTTGCGTGGCTTACTTTAGTGAGAATCCGAGGATATCAAGAATTGTTCAAAAATAAGATGTTGCTGTCGTCATATGAACTTCCGATCTTAGATGCACCTCGGCAGACTACTCGTTGTACTGTAGATGGGCGCTCCAGGAATCGTCTGCAACATCGGCGTTATTGATCACGATTATTCACATCCCCATCATAAGGAAGCGGCAGCCAGCCTAGGCTGTGCATAAGTGTTCAGAGGTATAGGGCAAATATGTTTCTAGAAAACTGTTGAAATCAATGGAAGTTGTGGCATACACTTTCCATCCCTGTTACTCCAGCTTTCTTACGCATGCACTATCCTCCTCTCTCCAAACCTGCTTGAAACTAGCAGAACGACAGAAGTTGTTTTGTTAACACTTGAAAGTGGTTCTAAGGCATGGGAAACTACAAACAAAAATTAGGGCTATTTAACTATACAAACGAGTGACTGAATGGGAGGCTACATTTATATAAAACTGTGGCAGTATAAAGACAGCAGTAGGAATTGATTTAAAATGTATCATTTTATTGCATTAAATATTATATAAATATTAAATTAAATATATATTAAATATTATTAAATGTTATTCTGTTTGGACTGAAATTTTGGACTTGGAAGAAATTTTTCGATCTCATAAACCTAGACGTATCCAGATCATGTTAAATTGACTGTTTTAAAAACACTTATTTATGGGTTGTATAAAAAATTATAATTTAACCTGTGGATTTCAATATTTTAGCTTTTGGTCAACAATTTTGAAGCATACTATACCTACACGCGCAGTTCTGGAAGCGCGTTTCTAGTGCGTAAATGAAGACTTTTCTCGAACATTTATTATGACTGTGTCAGCAAGAAAGAAGAGACTTTTGATTGGAGAAAATAAAAGTAAATATAATGGGTGAATGTGAAAGTCGAAGGTGAATTCTGCATTCTGATTGGTTTTCCTTGGTGGTTGCACCATTTCCTGTTTCTTGATCTTATCCCACTTCTTCGGTGGGAGCGAGGTAGCTCGTCCTTTGGTCCCGTCGCGGAAAATCCGGTCTCAGAATAAGCACTGTTTCTTCCTTTATTTCGGTTTTTAGCTCCATTCAAATCTGATAATTTACCCTTTTTCTTACGCAGGAGTTTGCCCTCGAATTTCACGTTCACCGCTAATTTTGTCAAAATGACTTAGCTTCTCAGCCAAGATCATATACTATTTGTTTTGAGGCAATACCCTTTTTCTTAACCTTTGCATTATGTTGTAATTAACCCTCGGTCTTGCCTCCCGCTATTTCTGTCACCTTTCGTACGGAAAATCTATTCACATTATCTGAAGTGTTTTAGATAATGATGCAAATTTACTGTACCTCTGTGTTTGGTTTAATTTCTGTATTTGTTTGTGTAGAACTGGACTAGCCCTCATTTTAGTCGACATGTGTAGTCGGATTTGGGTTTCTATAGTCTTGAATTTAGTGACAAAAATTTATTTTACGGCACTGCACATGTCTCCAGATATATCTTATAACACGTAATTTGCCTTTTACAGTGTGTGTGTGTGTGTGTGTGTGTGTGTGTGTGTGTGTGTGTGTGTGTGTGTGTGTGTGTGTGTGTGTGTGTGTGTGTGTGTGTGTGTGTGTGTGTGTGTGTGTGTGTGTGTGTGTGTGTGTGTGTGTGTG
The DNA here is from genome assembly GCF_040414725.1 of Anabrus simplex. Taxonomy (NCBI): domain Eukaryota; kingdom Metazoa; phylum Arthropoda; class Insecta; order Orthoptera; family Tettigoniidae; genus Anabrus; species Anabrus simplex. Next base: position 312,174,370 of record NC_090269.1, on the reverse strand, counting down.
TGTGTAAAGGTCTTTCAACTTTAGAGTTTCTGATTTCGTAATTTTTTAAATAAATGTTTTAATCCAAGGGTAATTACCCTCCCCGTTTTCTTTCAAAGCAAAAGGCTACGTTCGATTATCTCTTAGGGTACCCCGCTTCCCGCATCCGTTCCGTAGTTGTCATGTTTCCTAACCTGTTTGTTTATATTTTTTACTGCGATGCTTTTGTTGAATCTAAGTTTTTTATTAAGGTTAAGACTTCATGCTTTAGTGTTATTATTATTATTATTATTATTATTATTATTATTATTATTATTATTATTATTATTATTATTATTTGTGTGATCAGCCAAAACGCGGTTACAGAAATAGAACTCAGAAAATTAGAGTAGGTGACACAGAATTTTATTTTGCAGTTATAAAGAGGAAAGTTCTTCATTAATGACATTAACGAGGTTGCAAACGGAGGTTACAGAGCTCTTCCCACAGTTATGAGGGTATTTAGGGGTTGTAGTAAGAATGAAAAGGAGATGACGTTCAAGTCTCCGGTAAGACTCCAATTAGAGGATGGTGTATGCGATCTACACCAGGTTTACTCGATACGAGAACTGGAAGAGATCAGAAGGTAAGCAGCACCATTTGCTCTGGGTGATTTCCAACAAAAGAGTAGTACTACGAAAATGTTGTCAACTTCGGACTGGGAAGACTTCGGAGTAAGGAGACGAGTTGCTCGACTAAGCGATATGTTCGAGCTTCCAGTAATGATAATGTGGGGAATGTCATTAGTAGACGAATAAGCTTGAATGGGGTTTTTAAAGTGGGAAATATGTGTCTGCCTGACTGTTAGGTCTTCAGCCCAGAGCTTGGTTGGATCCTCAAATAGCTCCACCAAACGTTATGCGGTTATAAGGAAACCGCAAAAACCAATGGCAGCACCAAAATGAGGCGTACTAGGCAAGACGAGGAGTGAGGTAGTTTTCCATTGCTTTCCTCACTGGGTCAGAAAGTGCTATTGCAGCACGACTGACCCTATGAGCAACACCTTTCATAACACTCAGATGCACTAGTCGTGCTCTGAATGTCATTACTCAGCACCACCCATACCCCAGCAGCTTCCATATTGTCACAGCCATGGATGAGACTGGGACTTCGATGAAAGCTACACTCTACTCTGGCCTGTGCCAAGAGATGGATACAAAAGTACTGTATCCATCAGGAAATGGCAGCAGGCAACGGAAATATGTATATGAAGATAAAGTTGAAAATGATAAAGAACAAACTGGGACAGATATTCGCTTATGGGAAGAGTAATTAGAGAATGGAATCATTTACTACCGGGCGAGTTGGCCGTGCGGTTAGGGGAGTGGAAGCTGTGAGTTGCATCTGGGAGATAGTGGGTTCGAATCTCACCGTCGGCAGCCATGAAGATGGTTTTCCGTGGTTACCCATTTTCACACCAGGTAAATACTGGGGTAATACCGTAAATAAGGCCACGGCCGCTTTCTTCCCACACCTAGGCCTTTCGTCGCCATAAGACCTGCCTGTGTCGATGCGACGTAAAGAAAAAGAAAATGAGTGCGGTAATTTACCGAGAGAGTTGTTCGATTAACTTTCAACTTCCTTGAAATAATTTAAGAAAAGACCAGGTCAACACGTGATATGGAATCTCCCACACAGGCGACTGTCCTAAATGCAATCGGTCGGTCGGTCGGTCGGTCGGTCGGTTGGTTGGTTGGTTGGTTTGGTTTGGTTTGGTTGGTTGGTTGGTCGGTCGGTCGGTCGGTCGGTCGGTCGGTCGGTCGGTCGGTCGGTCGGTCGGTCGGTCGGTCGGTCGGTCGGTCGGTCGGTCGGTCGGTCGGTCGGTCGGTCGGTCGGTCGGTTGGGAGACTTACTATTCATCCCCATCATAAGGAAGCTCCAGCCAGCCTAGCCGGTGTATAAGTGTTAACAGGTATAGGGCAAATATGTTTCTAGAAAATTGCTGAAGTTGCCAGTTGAAGTTCTGGTACATACATTTCCCATCCCTGACACTGTGGCTTTCTCACACTCGCACGAGCCTCCCCTGGCGATAGCTCTCTGACCACCAGTTGGCGGGTTCGATCCTGGCTCATCATCATCATAATCATCATCATCTGGATAAGTTTCCAACCACAGACTGGGTTTGCTTGGAACGTAAGCCTTTCTCTCATTTTCTGTCCACCCAACACTTCTCTTCTGTCAATATTGTCTTAAGCATAAAAACCAGGTGGTCATCGGTCCATATCGGCAAGGAAAATTGTGAAGATGATTACAAAAATGAGAGAAAATCGTAAAGGAACGATCGCTTGAAGAATAAGAGAAGAGGGAGTTGTGAAAGAACAGTCGGAAGAAAACCATATCTGGAGGCATACAATATCCAAAGCTCATAAAACTGATCGGGATTAACAATCCACTGGCCATTGTTGTGATATGATTTGTCTCTTCTGCTGCCGCTCATCTCCGATAGATGGGATTACTGCGGCGTTCCAAGTAAAACAGCATGCCTGAATATTGGTGGAAAGTAGGTGGTGGGGAGTTAACTTGGCACATGCTATATGATTGTCCCGTTTACGACGGACACTGCAGGTAATATATATACAGGGAGTATAATTTAAGACTTCGTAGCGAAGTATCGAGGCATAGGAGCGCAGAGAAGCGGTGACAGCGAGCGCAGTGCCCGCAATGGCGAGCGGACGTAGTCGTCTCAAAAAAGCGACAGATTATGGTTTAGAAACTTAACAAAACTGAACTCACCAGCTATACGCATGCTCAGGATAAATAAATAAATAAATCCATTATATAAAAACGAAACTACGTGTGTTTGTCTCGCATTGGTCTCCAAAACTACTGTACCGATTTTGCTGAAATTTTCACAGTTTGTTCTTATTACTCCTCAGCCGGTTTAGGAACTTGTTTGAACGAAATCAGATGGGCAGTTTTTTATGATAAGTAATTCTATATAATTAATTTAATTGCAAAGCCGCACCATGATTGGATCGACTTGATGGACAGATTGTCGCTAGGCGACAGCCAACTTACGCTATACCATCATGACAGTCCGGAGAGAAATACTGCGTAGAGGAGGATGGAAACACGCCGCTACTTTTTATTTATAAAGTACCTTTCTTGCTTGGAGGTTCATGACCGTGCCTGTTATTTGGAAATAGCAATCAAACATGCCGTGATCGACATGTACTTTCATGTCACAGGACCATCTTTGACGGGTCTGCCAAGTTTGAAGAATGTAGCTGTGCATTAGATGTGAAGAAATATTTTTGCTAGTTGCTTTGAGTCGCACCGACACAGATAGGTCTTATGGCGAGGATGGGACACGAAAGGCCTAGGAATGGGAAGAAAGCGGCCGTGGCCTTAGTTAAGGTACAGGCCCAGCATTTGCCTGGTGTGAAAATGGGAGACCACGGAAAAACATATTCAGGGTTGCCGACAGTGGGGTTCGAACCCACTATCTCCCGAATGCGAGCTCACAGCTGCGCTCTCCTAACCGCACGGCCAACTCGCCCGGTGAAGAAATATTTAAGAAACTGTGAAAAATGTATAATATCAACAATCGAATGGCACGAGAGTAGTTATAATTGGTTGGTCCGGCGGCCACCGCCACCACACACTCCTGGATGAGGCCTGACCCGGTGGGTGACGTCACAGAGCGGTCGGCTGCTGGCTAAGAGGGCGCCCTTAACTTCACATGACGTAATTCTGGCTACCTGTCAAATAAACTAGAAAATGAAACTGAACTCACCACTGAATGAGTCCGGTAAGGTCGTCAATGTAATCATTTTCTTGCATTACGTGTTGACGTATGCGAAATACCAGTTTCCTGAACTATGTACGCTCCGGAGTGACGTATGCAGACTGACTTGCAGTCTTGCCTGTATATCTTCTAACTTCTCATAATTGAGAAGTGTTCTCCTTCGCTGTTTTTTCTTATTAGTTATGAAACCAGTACTACACCACCTGTAAACGAGATGTTGCACATACTGTTTCTACTGTACAACTGGAAAACTGAAAGCACGATTTAACTTTTTTCATGTGGAAATAACATTCGATCAAAAATATTCTCAGTACTATAGTGTACTTAACCATTATGAAAATAACCTAACAACACACCTTGAAAGCCCAATATTTATTAGCGAACTGCTATTCCAGCTGTCACGACTTCTTATCACGCCAAGCTTGACACAAGCCACATGGCGCTCGTTTGGGGATTCCTGAGGCCTGTGAGCAGAGAAATGAAGTCTTAAATTATATTTATACACACGCCGTAGCTTACTGTCACTCTGCACGGGAATGGTCTGGGAGGGTTTGTAGAATCAGTCTGAATAGTTGGGATTTTTACCATTTGTACGTAGAGGTATTGCCACTTAGTTGAGTCTAGCAGCAGTTTATTGTGTTGAGTATAACATAACACAATACATTGTAAAAAATACTTGGCCTTGACGTCTCTCGCATGATCGCGACACGTTCTTCAGAAAAGGTCTGCACCAAATTGTTTAAAAATAATTACAACAGTGAATTATGGTACCAAAATATCATATTTACGTTGGGAGATTATACTTTCGTAATGTGTAGAGCACCCGAAATAGTAGTATTATGCACGAATTTTTCAGAAAATTTAACTTTTGTCTCACATTTATTCGACAACAGTGTATAATTCGAATAAGAAGTTGTAGTAACAACCTGTCGACTTTCGAACGAGCTCTCTTTGCACGAAGTAAATAATAAGATTATCAGTAGTGCGATTTGGTTTTTAAAAAACTTTATTTGAACAGCTTTTTATTTAATTTTGTTCGTACATTTTCCTGTGTTGCAGTGGAATACATTATTGTAACCGAGACTTCGATATCGATTACAGAGAATAGTTACTGAAAAAGGAAACCAACATGTAAGTGGTTCATGGCTGGCAGTTCAGCAGCTCAGCCATTAAACCACAGAAGCATCAAAATAAAACTTACTAAACATTATTTTTAATAATCTTACATAAATGAATAATCCCCTTGCTCATATAATTTGACAATATATCGCATTATCTGTTGTAATTAAGTTATTCATAGGTTTTATATATTGTATTTGAGGGGGCCCGAAATTTTATCTTGGCAGACGGGTCCGTATTACATTCGTTAAACCCCTGAATGCAAGCATATAAGCGTGCATGCATTGTGTGGTACAGCTTTGTACATCCTCTTAAAACAATAATTACCACCACTACCACCACCTGTCATACAGGTGACATATGTCATTTTGTGGGATGGAGTTCCACACCTGTTGCACTCGGTCATTCAAATCAACACCGGTTAATGCAGCTATTTGATAACTCTGGATTTGTCGTCCAATAATGTCCCATGCGTGCTCAATGGTTGAAGGTCTGTTGACCTCGAAGGCCAAGGCAACTGGTCAACACTCTGTAGAGCATGTTGAGTGACAGCAGTGGGGTTATACTGTTGGAAAACACCCCGTTGAATACTGAGAATGAATGGCAGCACAACTGGTTCAGTCACAAGACTGGCGTACAAATCACCTGTCAAGGCTTTTGGGATGATGACGAGAGTGCTCGTGCTGCCAAAGGAAATCGCTCCCCAGACCATAACTCCTGGTATAGGTCCAGTATGTCGACGCCACAAACAGCTTGGTTCCAAGCGCTCACCTGGCCACCTTCTTATCAACCTACGGCCATTACTGGCACCAAGACATAAATGGTTCTCATCTTAAAACACAGCACATCTCCACTCTACTCTCCTATGAGCTCTAGCCTGGCACCACTGAAGTTGCAGATGGCAGTGATTCGAAGTTACTTGCATGAACGCAACAGAACGTCTGACTCAGACCTGTCTCTCAAGTAACACCGGTCTACAAAAAAAGAGATATTTCACAAAAAACAAAAAGACTGTTTCTGGAAGATAATTTGTCCCTGAATACAGATCAAATCGATCTTATTTTTCATATGATAATAAAACCAAAAACCAAACCAAACCCCATAACACTACAGCCCTTGAAGGGCCTTGGCCTACCAAGCGACCGCTGCTCAGCCCGAAGGCGTACAGATTACGAGGTGTCGTTTGGTCAGCACGACGAATCCTCTCGGCCCTTATTCTTGGCGTTCTAGACCGGGGCCGCTATCTCACCGTCAGATAGCTCCTCAATTCTAATCACGTAGGCTGAATGGACCTCGAACCAGCCCTCAGGTCCAGGTAAAAATCCCTGACCTGGCCGGGAATCGAATCCGGGACCTGCGGGTAAGAGGCAGTCACGCTACCCCTACACCACGGGGCCAGCTCATATGATAATAGATTTCGTAAATGCTTACGTCAGCCTGTTTATTAATGTGTCTGGCAAAATCGCACGCTCTTGCAACAAGAGTTCCAAAATAACGTAGACTGGAAAAAATCTGTGTCAGTACACAAAAATCAAAGAAGCAACACATGAGTAAAAAGAGTGTAGAGGCATACTTAAAACGTTTCTTAACAGATTTCCTGCGATACTTTACCTCAGGAACATTTCTTCGTAAGGTCCACCAGTAATCCGACAACATTGCGGCACTCCAATTGCCTTGATAACGTTTAGCCATTTGAGAAATAACCTGGTTGAACCGTTCACTAACAGTATCAAGATAATCCGCGAAAAAAATCCAAATTATTGTTCAAAATATGTAGCTTGAGTGACATATTACATCCCATATGATGGTAAAATCTCAGTAATTCCTGTACAATATCGCGATAGCTTTCGGCCTTGTGGATGCGTAAAAGGTTATTTCAGACACTTGTGCATGACAACCACGTCATTTCTTCAATACCACTCAACAAATCAGGGAAATGTTCACCTGTCATCACTTCCCTAATTTGCGGTCCCACAAGTATACCTTCCTTTATTTTTGCTTCACTGATTATAGGGAACTTCTCTTGCAAGTACTTGAATGCAAGTGATGTTTTGTCCATAGCTTTGATAAAGCTTTGTTGAGATCCAATTTAATGTGCAGCGGAGGTAGACAAACATGTTGGGGTCAACAAGACGGGTTTTCACTACATTTCTCTGTCCAGACAGTAAGTAGTTCATAGCGAACAAGCCGTTTTCCCCCCACAATAGTGGTTTTGTCTGTCTCTGGTGTCCCACTCGCATAGAAAGCAGCAGTAGGGAGGTATATTCAGGGAAACGGGATGGCTTAGGGAGCGGTGATAAGGGAACAGGGATCTGGAAATCAAGTAGGGATGACATAAAATTGTTAGTGTTGAACTGTAGAAATATTGTAAGGAAAGGAATAGAATTAAGTAATTTAATATATGTATATTTACCAGATATTGTAATAGGAGTTGAATCATGGATGAGAAATGATATAATGGATGCAGAAATTTTCTCACGGCACTGGAGTGTGAATCGTAGAGATAGGATAGGAAGGGTGGGAGGGGGAGTGTTCATTCTGGTGAAAGAAGAATTTGTAAGCTACGAAAAGGTTAAAGATGAGACACATGAAATTCTAGGTGTAAGGCTCATTTCTAAAGATAATACGCAACTTGATATATTTGGAGTGTACAGATCGGGAAAGGGTAGAACTGACGCGGATTCGGAATTATTTGATAGGATAGTCAGCTATGTGGGAAACGACATAGAAAGAAATGTGATTGTAGCGGGAGATCTGAATTTGCCAGATGTCCAATTGGGAAGGAAATGCGAACGACAGGAAGCATGACCAACAAATGGCAAATAGGTAAATATGGGAAGGACAGCTGATTCAGAAAGTGATGGAACCAACCAGAGGGAAAAATATCCCGGATGTCGTGCTGATAAAACCAGATGAGCTCTATAGGGAAACTGAAGTAATAGATGGTATTAGTGATCATGAAGCTGTTTTTGTGGTAGTTAAAAATAAATGTGATAGAAAGGAAGGTCTTAAAAGTAGGACTGTTAGTACCATATGGCTGATAAAGCAGGTATGAGGCAGTTTCTAAAAAGTAACTATGATCGGTGGAAAACAGTAAATAAAAATGTAAACAGACTCTGGGATGGGTTTAAAGAAATTGTTAAGGAATGTGAAAACAGATTTGTACCATTAACGGTGGTAAGGAATGGTAAAAACCCACCTTATTATAATAGAGAAATAAAGAGACTGAGAAGGAGGTGCAGACTGGAAAGAAATAGAGTTAGAAATGGCTGTGGAAGTAAGGAGAAATTGAAGGAACTTACTAGAAAATTGAATCTAGCAAAGAAGGCAGCTAAGGATAACATGATGGCAAGCATAACTGGCAGTCATACGAATTTTAGTGAAAAATGGAAGGGTATGTATAGGTATTTTAAGGCAGAAACAGGTTCCAAGAAGGACATTCCAGGAATAATTAATGAACAAGGGGAATGTGTATGTGAGGATCTTCAAAAGGCAGAAGTATTCAGTCAGCAGTATGTAAAGATTGTTGGTTACAAAGATAATGTCGAGATAGAGGAGGAGACTAAGGCCAAAGAAGTAAAAAAAATTTACATATGATAACAATGACATTTACAATAAGATACAAAAGTTGAAAACTAGAAAAGCGGCTGGAATTGATCAGATTTCTGGGGATATACTAAAGACTTGGACTCTGAACGAATTCACAAAAGGGAAACTTCGGACCGCGCAGAGAGCCATGGAAAGGTCAATGCTAGGCTATACAAAGAAAGATAGGAAAAGAGCTGATGACATCCGGTCTGTTACAAAGGTTAAAGACATCTTAGAGAGAGTACGCTCCTTAAAATGGCAGTGGGCTGGCCATGTTGCACGAAGAAATGATGATAGATGGACAAAACTAGTGCTGGAGTGGAGTCCGAGAGAACATCGAAGGCCTAGAGGAAGACCACCGGACAGATGGGACAAAGATATCAAGAAGATCGCTGGTACCACTTGGATGAGATCTGCCCAAGACCGTTCCACTTGGAGAAGACTGTTGAAGGCCTACCTATACCCATGACTTAAAGAGGCCACATCATTTTAATGATTGAAATGGCTGATTGTATTGTATTGTATTGGGTTGGGATATAGTACGGTGGGCGGCATCTGCCATGTGTAGTTAACTGCGTGTTATTGTGGTGGAGGATAGTGTTATGTGGGGTGTGTGAGTTGCAGGGATGTTGGGGACAGCACAAACACCCAGCCCCGAGCCACTGGAATTAACAAATGAAGGTTAAAATCCCCGACTCGGCCGGGAATCGAACCCGGGACCCTCTGAACTGAAGGTCAGTACGCTGACCATTCAGCCAACGAGTCGAACGTATTCATACTGGACAAGTGTGAGTAAAAGTTTAAATTTCTCATATGCCTCCTTCAAATCGACTGCATGAGCAATCGGAACAGAAGGAAATTTGTTCCCATTGTGGAGAAGTACTGCTTTAAGAATACAGTGACAGAATCACTGTATTTAAGACTAACTTTGCTAGAATCTATGAATAAGCGCCACTCATTTACACTGAAATCATGGCCTGGAATCTACATAAGAGTCGATATCATTAAAAAAGACATGTCGCCGTCCTTGGAGACAAATCCAGAAAAAGCAGAATGGCGGTCACGGAAAATACTCGCTTTCGTACCATGAGAAAGAAGATTGCATCCTTTTAATCGCAATGCAGCCCGACTCGTGCGTGCGCGCGCGCTCGCGCGCGTGAGTGTGTGTGTGGAGGCGGGGGGCATTTATTGTCCTTAGCAACAACAATATGCCTGAAATAAAATTCGTAGCACTGTTTTACAACACGAGTAAGGTTTCGTTTTTGCGACTTCAGAGTTAACCTTCCACAAATATAACAACAATAATGTGCGCCATATACACAGGTATGAGGCATTGCTTCTTCTTAATTGGCACAAATCACAAACCTTCACGGACTTAGAACAACAAGCAGTTACATACAGGTCACGTTTCACGCTGTCAGAACTCTCTATGCAGTGACGCAACTAGAAAAAAACCCACGATTCTACCTGTTCGATCGTGAATCATTGATATGTTGCCAACCGACTTGTTTTTCAACAATTACATTTGCAGAATAATAAAATTAAGCCAAAACAGATTAACCAATATACAGCGTTTTCAAAGATATTGATAGATAGAGGTTGGCATGTCACAATAACACTGAGACCGATAGGCAAAATCTGATTTCATTTTTGAACGCACGACTTAACTGAGAACGCCATTCACATTATTTGTGACAAAAATGCTGTTGAGTAGTGAGTCGATTTGTTAGGCTAGCCATCAATCAATACTCATCAATCAATACTGATCTGCATTTAGGGCAGTCGCCCAGGTGGCAGATTACCTATCTGTTGTTTTCCTGGCCTTTTCCTAAATGATTTCAAAGAAATTGAAAATTTCCTGAACACCCCCCTTGGTAAGTTGTTCCAATCCCTAACTCCCCTTCCTATAAATGAATATTTGCCCCAATTTGTCCTCTTGAATTCCAACTTTATCTTCATATTGTGATCTTTCCTAATTTTAAAACCGCCACTCAAACTTATTCGTCTACTATTGTCATTCCACGCCATCTCTCCGCTGACACCCCGGAACATACCACTTAGTCGAGCAACTCGTCTTCTTCCTGCCAATTCTTCCCAGGCCAAACTTTGCAACATTTTTGTAACACTACTCTTTTGTCGGAAATCACCCAGAACAAATCGAGCTGCTTTACTTTGGATTTTTTCCAGTTCTTGAATCAGATAATCCTGGTGAGGGTCCCATACACTGGAACCATACTCTAGTAGGGGTTTTACCAGAGACTTATATGCCTTCTCCTTTCCATCCTTACTACAACCCCTAAACACCCTCATAACCATGTGCAGAGATCTGTACCCTTTATTTACAATCCCATTTATGTGATTACCCCAATAAAGATCTTTCCTTATATTAACACCTAGATACTTACAATGATCCCCAAAAGGAACTTTCACCCCATCAACGCAGTAATTAAAACTCAGAGGACTTTTCTTATTTGTGAAACTCACAACGTGACTTTTAACCCCGTTTATCAACATACCATTGCCTGCTGTCCATCTCACAACATTATCAAGATCACGTTGCAGTTGCTCACAATCTTGTAACTTATTTATTACTCTATACATAATAATATCGTCCGCAAGAAGCCTTACCTCTGATTCCACTCCTTTACTCATATCATTTATATATATAAGAAAACATAAAGGTCCGATAATACTGCCTTGAGGAATTCCCCTCTTAATTATTACAGGGTCAGATAAAGCTTCATCTACTCTAATTCTCTGAGATCTATTTTCCAGAAATATAGCAACCCATTGTCATTCTTTTGTCCAGTCCAATTGCACTCATTTTTGCCAGTAGTCTCCGATGATCCACCTTATCAAATGCTTTAGACAGGTCAATCGCGATACAGTCCATTTGACTTCCTGAATCCAAGATATCTGCTATATCTTGCTTGAATCCCACAAGTTGAGCTTCAGTGGAATAAACTTTCCTAAAACCGAACTGCCTTCTATGGAACCAGTTATTAATTTCGCAATCGTGTCTAATATAATCAGAAAGAATGCCTTCCCAAAGCTTGCAAGCAATGCACGTCAAACTTACTGGCCTGTAATTTTCAGCTTTATGTCTATCACCTTTTCCTTTATACACAGGGGCTACTATAGCAACTCTCCATTCATCTGGTATAGCTCCTTCGACCAAACAATAATCAAGCACGTACTTCAGATATGGTACTATATCCCAACCCATTGTCTGCCTTAAAATACCTATACATACCCTTCCATTTTTCACATAAATTTGTATGACTGCCAATTATGCTTGCCATCATGTTATCCTTAGCTGCCTTCTTTGATAGATACACGTACAGGAAATCCTCAAGGACAAAGCCTCCGGTATTTCCTTAGGGATTTCCTCAACCGAACACTCGCCCACACACGGAAAGGATTTCCTTGAAGAAATCCTCAAGGAAAAGGCCTTGGGGATTTCCTCAAGTTTCAACTCCAGGTCAACACAACAATTCTGTTGACTGGTGGTGGTTGGTTGTTCACATGGTGTTCAAATAGTTTTCATCATGGCATCAACGGATGCTAATATTTTAGCGGCTGTCGGCTGTGTGATTGCATGGGACTGCGTTCGCAAGAAAAGGCGCAAAAGAGGTGTATGGTGCAAGGAGTGGCTTTTGAAGAGAAGTGTGTATTCCCACAAGAATCTATTTACTGAACTGGAAGTCTTCCCGAAAGATTTCTACAATTACTTGAGGAGGGACCACGATACATATTTACATCTTGTTTCATTGGTCACCCCTTTTATCTCTAAATAAGGTACGGTTATGAGGCAAGCTATCTTCCCCCATGAAAGACTCATTGCAACCCTGAGGTTTCTCGCTACTGGAAGGAGTTACGAAGACCTCAAGTATTCAACAATAACTTCTCCCCAGGCCCTTGGTCGCATTATACCCGAAACCTGTGAAGCTATTTATAAAGTCCTACGTAAGGATTATTTGAAGGTGAGTTGAATACAATGATTACAGAAATCTATGGATTTCATTTGACATTATTTCAACTTAAATTTTACATTTTCGTGGATTAACGTGAACATATTCGCATTACACACTTCCACTAATGCGTGATAAATAAGACGGAGCTGTATCATTGCCTTGTGCTACAAAACAGTACTGTACATTTGGATTAGAATTCTCATTGGGTCCAAGCACTTCTTGAGGTACGTGACCCTCTTGGTTTTCAGTAGTAGCAGGGTTGGGGCAGGACAATGAAGTGTAACTAATCGCAGAGGAACCTTGGTGGGACACTGGAGAAAAGCACCTCGATGAAGGGTTTGGGTGTAGTTCACCAACCACTCTGTGTGACATGGTTAATGAATGCATTTCAGCTTGAAACAAGATATCGGTCATTAGTTTTTCAGCTGAAAGCATTTGATCTTTGGAAAGGCCGCGCAACTTAATAGCAAAACCTTTGCCGATCACATCGAAACGGTCTTCTTCATTTCGGGGTTTCTTGAAATAATCATGCACCTGTACCAACACATCTTTCGCCATCCCTTCCGTACCATCTTTTTTATCGCCTCTCTTGCGAGGTTGCCTTCGAGGAGCTGATGGTGCAGAAGTAGTGGCGCTTGCGACTGAATGACTTGAAATTCCTAAATAATTTTGAGTGGATTCATCCTGTTCCATTATTTCTTGCGTATTTGGCATCTGCAAAAAGAAAATGTATGGTTGAAATATTAGATTAGAATTTTCCACAGTGTATAACGAACATGTATGTATGCATGTATCTAGTATTTTTATATTAGCCATTTATTATATATTATATATCTTTTCTATTTTCTTTTATATGCTTGTAGTTTCCTAAAACCGAAGAACATTGGAAGGAAATATCGAAAGGTTTCGAAATGAATTGGAACTTCCCTCATTGCCTTGGAGCTTTGGACGGAAAACATATCACCATTGTACCTCCAGCAGATAGTGGATCGGAGTACTTCAATTACAAAGGTATACACAGCATGGTCTTACTTGCCGATGCAAACTATAGATTTATAATGTGCAACTTCGGTACAAGCGGTAGTGTTTCAGATGGTGGTGTTCTGAAGAACACATTTTTTTTGAAAACTTAACAATGGTCTCCTCAATATTCCTACAGCGGATAACATCAGAAATGCTAGTTCATGCATGCCCTACGTATTTGTGGCGGACGATGCTTTCCCTTTGAGAGATGCTCTGATGAAACCATTCAGGCAAGCTGACATTACCTCACAAAACCGGAGAATATACAACTATCGCCTTTCAAGAGCAAGACGTATTATAGAAAATGTCTTTGGTATTCTAGTTTCACGATTCAGAGTATTCAGCACGGCTATAAACTTGAAACCACATAACGTTGAATCCGTAGTTATGGCCTGCTGTGTACTGTACAATTTTTTAATGAAAAAGGTTCCTAGTGTTTACGCTCCTTCAGAATGCTTTGACCACGAAAATACAGGCGGAGGTACAATATTTGAAAGATACGGTGCTGATACCGATCACGTTTACGGCTTACGCCGAAGCAATAGAGGAAACACAACCGTCCCGGCAAAACAAATAAGTGATGAGTTTGTCAACTACTTCTCCAATGAGGGACAGATTCCTTGGCAAATGAACTTCATATGAAATGCTTACAGTAAATGCATTCTTTTTTGTGCATACGTTGATCCTATAATTTGTATCTAACAAGTTTCAGTAGTAAGTTCACTAAACGTTAATACTAATTACGTAATTACTAATGTCTGTGACAAGGTTGTTATGTTACCAAATAATATGTACCGTAATAAATATTACATCTGTCTCAAACGTTTATTCTTCTTCATCTACACCTTTGTCATCACTGTCCACGTTCGAACGAGACGTTCGAGGAATGTCTTGATCAGACAGAAAACTAAAAAGAAATACAACATACACTGAAACGTTAATAAATAATAGTAAATATTTATACTAAAAATAATTGAACGTCTTAAATTAATAAATTAATGCGTTTAAATTAATAAACCCTTACCTCAACAATGAGAAGTACCACAACCTAGGCTTGTACACAGAATCAGCAGATGCTCCTGACTTCAGCGATTCCGTAATTTTTTCTTTTCTTTTCGGAAAGCACTTCCCATATTGTTAATTTTAGTAACGTGTTATTTTGTTGCCATTACATCCACTTCTTTCACTTTTTCTAACAGCTTGGCGTACGCGGCCTCCTTTCTATTTCTATCATGGTAATTTTTGAACTCACTTGCCACAAGCAAGGTTCATTCTGATATATTTGTATAAATTTTGTTAAAAGTTCTCGAGACATGACGGAATAGGACACTCCCGACAATCACTTCACTTCACAAATCCTCAAGGCCTACTGCCGTCAACACATACACGCAGCAAGAGACTGGGAAAATCCGGCCTGCTTGGCCTCAAGGCGAAAAAGAAATTAATTTTGTTCGGAATTTTTGGATTTCTCGCACCCAGCGAGGCCTGAAGGGCGCCGCCACACACGTTGGGGAATTTCTCAAGGATTGGACTGTTCAGGCCGAACCTTGAGGAAGTCCCGCTCGTGTATGGCCGTCTTTATAGTCATTCTGATGCCAACTGAAGCTCTGACGGCCGTTGCAGGTGCAGTACGATCCGCCACAGTCATGCGACGAATGCGGCGGAAAATCCGTGTGCGACCAGATCCCGCTCTTCTTGAGACAGTGCCTTCCCGTGATCATTGTAACCAACACCAAGGCACTGTGGAAATATCCCTTCCAAGTCTGTCGGCAATATCGCGAAAATAACATCCACCTTCTCGTAGCTCTATTACACGTCCTCGTTCGAAATAGGCTGCTGATTCTGCCTCCCTCGTCTCCTGAAGTGCACGTTTGACTTACACCTAATCTCTCAACTTCAACACCGCGCGATTACTAACGCTCACGAAGTGTACAGCACGTATTTAAAGCGAAGGTACTTTGCAAGGTCATGGTGGCGCTGTTAGCACCACTCTTTCTGATTCAGAAAGTGATGGAACCAACTAGAGGGAAAAATATCCTGGATGTGGTGCTGGTAAAACCAGATGAGCTCTATAGAGAAACCGAAGTAATAGATGGCATTAGTGATCATGAAGCTGCTTTTTGTTGTGGTTAAAAATAAATGTGATAGAAAGGAAGGTCTTAAAAGTAGGATGATTAAGCTGGCATGGGCAGTTTCTAAAAAGTAACTATGACCGGTGGAAAACGGTAAATAAAACTGTAAACAGACTCTGGGATGGGTTTAAAGGAATTGTTGAAAAATGTGAAAACAGGTTTGTACCTTTAAAGCTGGTAAGGAATGGTAAAGACTCACCTTATTATAATAGAGAAATCAAGAGACTAAGAAGGAGGTGCCGATTGGAAAGAAATAGAGTTAGAAATGGCTGTGGAAGTAAGAAGAAATTGAAGGAACTTACTAAGAAATTGAATCTAGCAAAAAAGGAAGCTAAGGATATCATGATGGCAAGCATAATTGGCAGTCATACTAATATTAGTGAAAAATGGAAGGGTATGTATACGTATGTTAAGGCGGAAACAGGTTCCAAGAAGGACATTCCAGGAATGATTAATGAACAAGGGGAGTGTATATGCGAGGATCTTCAGAAGGCAGAAATAGTCAGTCAGCAGTATGCAAAGATTGTTGATACACAAGGATATTTTCCAGCTAGAGGAGGAGATTAAGGTTAAAGAAGTATTAACATTTACATATGAGAACAATGACATTTACAATAAGATACAAATTTGAAAACACGAAAACCAGCTGGAAATGATAAGATTTCTGGGGATATA
This sequence comes from Anabrus simplex, assembly GCF_040414725.1. Taxonomy (NCBI): domain Eukaryota; kingdom Metazoa; phylum Arthropoda; class Insecta; order Orthoptera; family Tettigoniidae; genus Anabrus; species Anabrus simplex. Next base: position 312,158,093 of record NC_090269.1, on the reverse strand, counting down.
CTAAAGACAGTGGGTTGGGATGTAGTACCATATGTGAAGTACTTATCTGATTATTGTTTGGTTGAAGGAGCTATACCAAATTAATGGAGAGTTGCTATAGTAGCCCCTGTTTATAAAGGAAAGGGTGATAGACATAAAGCCGAAGATTACAGGCCAGTAAGTTTGACATGCGTTGCATATAAGCTTTTTGAAGGCATTCTTTCTTATTATATTAGACATGTTTGCGAAATTAATAACTGCTTCGATAGAAGGCAGTTCGGTTTTAGGAAAGGTTATTCCACTGAAGCTCAACTTGTAGGATTCCAGCAAGATATAGCAGATATCTTGGATTCTGGAGGTCAAATGGACTGTATCGCGACTGACCTACCTTAAGCATTTGATACGTTGGATCATGGGAGACTACTGGAAAAAATGAGTGCAATTGGAGTGGACAAAAGAATGACTTAATGGGCTGCTATATTTCTAGATAATAGATCTCAGGGAATTACAGTAGGCGAAGCTTTATCTCACCCTGTAATAATTAAGAAGGGTCGTCGCCATAAAACCTATCTGTGTTGGTGCGACGTAAAGCAACTAGCAACAACAACAATTAAGAAGGGAATTCCTCAAGGCAGTATTATGGGACCTTTATGTTTTCTTATATATAAAAACCAAACCAAACCCCATGGCACTGCAGCCCTTGAAGGGCCTTGGCCTACCAAGCGACCGCTGCTCAGCCCGAAGGCCTGCAGATTACGAGGTGTCGTGTGGTCAGCACGACGAATCCTCTCAGCCGTTATTCCTGGCTTTCTAGACCGGGGCCGCTATCTCACCGTCAGATAGCTCCTCAATTCTAATCACGTAGGCTGAGTGGACCTCGAACCAGCCCTCAGGTCCAGGTAAAAATCCCTGACCTGGCCTGGAATCGAACCCGGGGCCTCCGGGTAAGAGGCAGGCTCGCTACCCCTACACCACGGGGCAGGCTTTCTTATATATAAATGATATGAGTAAACAAGTGGAATCAGAGGACGATGTTATTCTGTATAGAGTAATAAATACGTTACAAGATTGTGAGCAACTGCAACGTTACCTCGATAATATTGCAATATGGGCAGCAGGCAATGGTATGTTGACAAACGGTGTTAAAAGTCAGGTTGTGAGTTTCATAAATAGGAGAAGTCCTCTCAGTTTTAATTACTGCGTTGATGGGGGGAAAGTTCCTTTTCAGGATCATTGTAAGTACTTAGGTCTTAATATAAAGAAAGATCTTCATTGGGGTAATCACATAAATAGGATTGTAAATAAAGGATACAGATCTCTGCACATGGTTATGAGGGTGTTTAGGGGTTGTAGTAAGGATGGAAAGGAGAAGGAGTATAAGTCTCCGGTAAGATCACAACTAGAGTATGGTTCCAGTGTATGGGACCCTCACCAGAATTACTTGATTCAATAACAGGAAAAAATCCAAAGATAAGCAGCTCGATTTATTCTGGGTGATTTCCGACAAAAGAGTAGCGTTACAAAAATGTTGCAAAGTTTGGGCTGGGAAGAACTGAGAGAAAGAAGACGAGCTGCTCGACTAAGTGGTATGTTCCGAGCTGTCAGCAGAGAGATGGCGTGGAATGACATTAGTAGACGAATAAGTTTGAGTGGTGTCTTTAAAAGTAAGAAAGATCACAATATGAAGATAAAGTTGGAAAATAAGAGGACAAATTGGGGCAAATATTAATTTATGAGAAGGGGAGTTAGGGATTGGAGTAACTTATCAAGAGAGATGTTCAATTAATTTCCAATTTCTTTGAAATCATTTAAGAAAAAGCTAGGAAAACAACAGAGAGAGAATCTGCCATCTGGGCGACTGCCCTAAATGGAGATCATTATTGATTGATTGACTCTTCATCGACTAGCTTGCAAATTTGAAAAGGTGTAATCTTTCAGGTGTACAAACACGCCTCCCGATTTCGTTTATCTATTACAACTCCTTCTTGGTGTTATAACACTTATACGAATGTGACTTATTCTCTTCTTGATTTTAAATCAAAAAGGATGGTGTACTTTAATTGTCATGAATGTTGTTACAATGAACAGCTGTACTTAGGTGCACATTAAGCTTTGAATGTGTAGAGATCCCTTCAAGCGATGTCCTTCAGTTTGCACACGAACCTGAAAACACGCCAGTAAAGTTCATAACTGACACCATCCCGCAGCCAGCGTTCCTTACACCTCTAACCGCATCTAAGCAGTATTCTAGTGTCCAAATTTCGTCCCCTTAGTGATCACATAAAGAAATTGCATAACAATAAAAGTGACTAAATTTAATTCAGAGATTTTGAAATCTATAAGGAGATTTAACACCGATACCATGACTTACAACAGAAGAAAGAAAATTAGGGCACCGGATAAGGAAGGGTACAAATGTGAAAGGAAAGACTATTAAATACACCCAAGGACTTATAAAGTTAATACTGTCTGGCCCAGAAAGAAAATATTGGTTTGAACAGTTAAGTAGACACTAGTGTCTTGGAAATCATCTGGGATCTCAAACTCGTTAAACACATCTCACAAGTTACGAACATTTGGAGGTAGTCAGATATTTTGGAAATAAATTAGGTAATCGCTACCGTCAAGGAGAGAAGTCAGTGAACAGCGGGGGAGGTGTGTGAAAGAAGGCAATATACATTATTGAATAACTTACAACATTTAGGTCAACTTCACGCTCCCAGTGTCTATCGTCCATTATTCCGGCATTGTTGAACAGAATGTCCACTCTCTTGAAGTATTGAATTGTCTCTTTGAAGACATCTGCAAAGAAGAAAATATGATAGTCTACTTGTTTATGAAATTCCACGGGACACACAACTTTCCTTTCTCTTGCTAACTTCTGACCTCAATCAGAATCCTAAAATTTGTCAGATGGGAGTCATATGTGGTAGTAAGTTTTATTTACAAGTGAATGAGGTTCGCGCTGTACTGTACCGGTAATCACCGAAATAAGTAATGATGTAATATTTATGTATATTGCCAGTCTGTATAGAGTTATCCTCCATTTAAAACAGATATACAGTATGAATGAACTGAATAAATTAATGAATTAATGAATTGAATGAGTAATTAGTTAATGGTTGTATTCTAACGGCAAACGGCAAAAGATTATATACATGTCAAGCCTGGGTTGAAGCAGCGTATTTTGTCACCCAACTCTAGACTCGCACGCCACGACCTAGAACAATGCATCACCCCACCTTGAATCATATTTCACTGATTCCCGACAAGGCTGCATGTTCCCTGTCCTGATCTGCCTCACTGTCATGCGCAGATCTTTGTCGTTTATCTAAGACCGTTTTCTGATTCAACCCACTTCCTTCCCGTATGCTTGCTGAGCCTCAGTGCTCTATATATGTCATTTCATCTTACTTTATTTACCTGGAACCCAAAATATCGAACAACAACACAAAATATTTAACAACAACACAAAACAAAACATATCAGACCCTTACACACACTACCATTAAAGATAATTTCATCATTGCACTAATACAACTGCGGTACTCACACACGATAACTCCCCTCTGTGTCCAAGTGTCTCTTGCGCATTGATCACAAGTCCACTTCCTTTATTTTATTTATACATAATTTCCTCACTGCACTTAAATACGAACTTAAATTCCACTCTTTTACCAGCCATCCAATAATTTTCTGTTCATTACCAGGCTGTTATAACAATTACCGCTGACTCTCACTCAATATCTTCCCTCTCACATTTTGCTTGATAAAAATGCAGATCTTCCCTCACTTCACAACACAGTATACGTAAGGTATCGTCCTTTCTTCGGATCCAGCCCTTGTTCTTGTATAAGCCCAACATCCACCATAATAAACCTCTTCTTGCAGCCCTATCTGCATTACTAATACCTATCCTCGTTACTTGGCTTATCCTATTAAACATACTTAGGGTCGCTCTCGTCCATTATTCCTCCATCTGACTTTGCATTTGGATATCCTTTACCCTCTTCATAATAATTCTTATCTTATTATAAATAAAAATATATGTATTTATTCATTCATTTATTTATTTATTTATTTATTTATTTATTTATTTATTTATTTATTTATTTATTTATTTATTTATTTATTTATCGTATCAGAAGTACAAAGTAAAAGAGACGTGATGATAAACGCGGTTAAAAATCAGGTTGTGACTTTCACAAATAGGAAAAGTCTACTCAGTTTAAATTACTGCGTTGATGGGGTGAAAGTTCCTTTTGGGGATCACTGTAAGTACCTAGGTGCTAATATAAGGAAAGATCTTCATTGGGCTAATCACATAAATGGGATTGTAAATAAAGGGTACAGATCTCTGCCCATGGTTTTGAGGTTATTCAGGGGTTGTAGTAAGAATGTAAAGGAAAGGGCATATACGTCTCTGGTAATACCCCAACTAGAGTATCGTTCCAGTGTATGAGACCCTCACCAGGATTACTTGATTCAAGAACTGAAAAACATCCAAAGAAAAGCAGCTCGATTTGTTCTGGGTGATTTCCGGCAAAAGAGTAGCGTTACAAAAATGTTGCAAAGTTTGGGTTGGGAGGAATTGAGAGAAAGAAGAAGAGCTGCTCGAATAAGTGGTATGTTCCGGACTGTCAGTGAAGAGATGGCGTAGAATGACATTAGTAGACGAATAAGTTTGAGTGGTGTCTTCAAAAGTATAAAGATCACAATATGAAGTTGAATTCAAGAGGACAGATTTGGGCGAATATTCGTTTATAGGAAGGGAACTTATCATGAGGGATGTTCAGTAATTTTCCAAATTCTTTGCGATCGTTTAAGAAGAGACTAGGAAAACAATAGATAGGGAATTTTTCCACCTGGGCGACTGTCCTAAATGCATATGAGTATTGATTGATTGATTGATTGATTGATTGATTGATTGATTGATTGATTGATTGATTGATTGATTGATTGATTGATTGATTGATTGATTGATTGATTGATTGATTGATTGATTGATTGATTGATTGATTGATTGATTGATTGTCTAGGAGTGGGAAGGAAGCGACAGTAGCCTTAATTTAGGTACAGCCCCAGCATTTGCCTGGTGTGAAAATTTGAAACTACATGAAACCATCTTCAGTGCTGCCAACAGTTGTGTTCAAGCCTGCTATTTCCCGAATTCAAGCTGTCAGCTAACGCACAGCCACTTTGTCGGTCCAACAAGAAATACGTTGGAAGGAATCTACAGAGCAGCTATGTGATAATAGCCATTCAGATCAACCCAAAGAGGACGAGCAACTGGGGTTAAAATCCGACTTCTAGGGAAGAAGTCACATGAGTACTGTAACAACTAACTGGTCACAAAGCCCCTATAGATGGACGGAATTCCAACAGAACAGGCTGTTGAAGCCACTGCCAACAGCAGCACTGACATCATTATGGCTGTGAACCTGGAGGACCTGTGAGTAACCAAAGGAATGAAACCAATCAGTTTTTAATCCCTTCTTATCGGACGGACACGGCAAGTTGTGGCGCTATGTGAAGGAAATGAGAACATCAGGACACCCGGTCAAACAAATCAGATCGCTCTACACCAATCAAGAGACAACCATTCGACCCCCAATAAGGAGATGCAGATTTGTTCCACATCCAGAAAGAGACTCGTCAAGATATACTCTATCAACAGCTGCCAACAGCAGCATTGACAACATTATGCATGTGAATCTGGAGAACCTGTGAATAGCCAAAGGAATGAAAGCAATCAGTATTCATCCCTATTTCAAAGAATGGCTCTTTAGTGTCCGTTAGTTTCTTAGTGTGTATTCAAATACTAAATGATTTTTAATTGCAAAATCATGCCGTACTTCTATTTGTGTGTACTAGGCGAGCTGGCCATGGGGTTAGGGGCGCGCAGATGTGAGCTTGCACCCGGGAGATAGCGGTTTCGAATCCCACTGTCGTTAGCCCTGAAGATGGTTTTCCGTGGTTCCCCATATTCACACCAGGCAAGTGCTGAGACTATACCTTAATTAAGACCAAGGCCGCTGCCTTTCCACGCGTACCCATTTCCTGTCTCATCGTCGGCGTAAGTCCTACCTGTGTCGGTGTGCCGTAAAGCCAATTGTAAATAAAAAAAATGCAATTGCAATTGTAATATCAATGAGAGATAATTCCAACGTTCCTTTCAATGGGTTACATTATTTCTTTTTTTTAATGTTATTTATTAAGCAAATGTATTTAACCTGCCTCGTGGTTTGTTTGTGAGACATGTTGAAAATTTGAATATACAGCACTGAATCAAAATCTCAAAAAACTATTATTGCATATAAACCACGGCGCAGCTTAATTACGTTTAGATAATAAATAACATAACACAAACGAAAGAATTTATTCGGGTGAAAGTAAAGTTGGTATTACAGTATATCCCGTTGAAATTACAATTACCGGTACAATTATTTTTTTCAATTGGCCTTACGTCGCACCGACACAGATAGGACTTACGGTGACGATGGGAGAGGGTAGGGATAGGCGTGGGAAGGAAGCGGCCGTGGTCTTAATTAAGGTACAGCTCCAGCATTTGCCTGGTATGAATATGAAAACCACGGAAAACCATGTTCAGGACTGCCGACAGTGGGATTTGAAACCACTATCTACTGGGTGCAAGCTCATAGCAGCGCACCCCTAACCCCACGGCCAACTCGCCCAGTACAAATAAATAGAAGTACGGCATGATTATGCAATTAAAAATCATTTAGTATTTGAATACACACTAAGAAACTTACAGACACTAAAGAGACTGCCAGACTGACGAATGCGCGGGGCAAGCGGGTGAATTATAACTCAGTGTCCACGACCTTGGCTAGAATTTATGTGCCCCTACTACCCTTCCTCACAGCACATGCAAAGTCTCCACTACTTGCATAGCGCTATAAAAATCGGTTAGCCGCGACGAACGGCATTTTATGCGTATTTCCGCCAATAATTATGGGAATAATTAAAGGAAATAAAGGAAAGAATTAGCAGATAATAAACAAGGCTTGTAAAAATAGCTTATTTTAAAAAATAATCCCTAGTTCCAGGAGACTAAAGTGGAATCAAAATGTAATGTTTACTCCACAAAGCGGGGGAAGGTGACTGCCTGCTCGCTCCACCCCCTCATCGTCGCTACTGTTTGTAAACACGCCAAAGATGCAGAAAAGGAAATTTAATAACTTATTAATTTATATACGTGTAGACATTCCACTCGATAAAATAGTTGCTTGTATGAAACAAAAACTAATACTTTTCGACGAAATACGTGTGTAGAAGGCATACGTCTGTTTGGAGCTTCGGCTGCATTCCGACCAGGTTGTCCAGATTAAAATGATGTCTGTGTATTCATCGCTGCTGAACACAGTAGCCATTGCCGATATTCAGACAGCAAATATAGTGCGGCTGTACCATACACCAGCCTAGAACTATGCGGTGGAAAACGAGGTTTACTAATACAAGGGGTGCATTAGACCGGTAGCGCTGAGTAACATGCTGCGAGCGACAGTGCGGCTCTTTTCATTATCTGACGTAACCTGCCCGGTGGCAATAGTGCCCCAGTGAAAATCAGTTGGTAGATATCCCATCCATCATTTTTGTACGCGGGACATTTATAAGTAGAAAGTACGGCGTTCGCGAGCCACCTGGTATATTATTGTTTTGATGATAAATATGTTGTCTGAAGTTCTCATTCCTTTCCTGAACCCAGACAGATATACGGATAGCACAGAGTAATCCTCCGCCCAATTTAACATTTTGCTGATTTCCCAGTATAGATCTTGTTGAGTGTGTCGAATAGAGTAATACCTCTATAATTATTTGTATTGGATCTCTTTCCCTTGCTTTTGTATATGGGGCAAATTATTCTTTCTTGCCCAAATCTCGGGATTTTTCTTCCAACAAAAATTATGTTAAATATTTTTCTTATAGTTCCCAGCATATAGATGTCTTTCCAAACTTCGTAAGTTATTCCACTTATATATAGCACCTGCTTTTCCCCTCTTCCATTTTTGTTAAATCTAATACTTCCTCCATTGTTACTGGATCATCTAATAAGGCTATTGCGTTCTCCATAGTTCTAAGTATGACAATCTCATTTTCCCTCGGTTTCCATTTATCCTGACCCCCTAATAATCCCTAGAATCGTGTGATTCCTCATTTCTGTACTTTTCTAGGGCCCTGATCACTTGAGATTTCTTTGTTTTACATTCATCGTTATACCAAGAATTCTGATTCGTTTCTCCTTCTCTTTCTTAAAACTATTTTGCTACCAGCTATTGCTTATGCTCTTTCCACCATTTTTATCGCTTCATCAGTGTCATGTTTTAACATATTTTCAATACATATCTTCAAGTTTCCGGACGTTTCCGCGCTGAAATAATCCTTAAATTCGTCTCTATATTCATCTCCACTTAAACCTTACCAACCGTTTCTGTACATTTGTAAGCTGCTGCTTCTCCTTTGTTTTGAAACGAAAATAAAAGACTCCCTAGGCCTCCATACGTAATGCTGTTGGGGTCCGAAAAGAACAAGAATTGACCAAGGGAGGTCGGATAGGATGGATTAAAGCGAGGAGTCTGACACAAGTAAGTTGAAGCAATGCCGGGAGTCAGCTAAGGGCCTCATGGTCACCAATCCACGTTCGCAAGTCGAGAGCCGCTGGGTCCTTTCTTGTAGTCCGTTACGACAGGCAGGGGATACCGTGTTTGTTATTCTACCACCCCAACCCACGGTGGTTTGCATATGAGGGCACTATACATTTTCCAGAGTTCTCTCGTTTTCTGTTGTCATCGTAATTCTGGTGGAGCGATGTTAGACACCACGTGGAGTCAGGGAACTGCTGTTAACTTTAGCGTTTCAGTCATTATTCCCCTTGTTTCATTGAATTTGATGTCTCTCCTATTAGTGCGGCGGTTATTCTGCCAAACTGGTTGCACACTGTCCTGCTACTGAGTACAATAGAGCCAGTGCTGCAATACTCAGGGTAGTAACTTGTGCCTCCCCATGTTGTTTCAGAAGTATAATCGAGTTTAGGATTTGATGCCTTTGAACTTTAAATCAGAGAATAGTGTCGTAAATTCGAAAGAGAAAAATACTAAGAAAACCGCACTGAGGATATCTAAAGTTCCGGGTTCAGGACCTCAGATCTCCAGACGGTACATCATTCCGTTCAAACTGTGGGGATAACTTCATTAATCTATGAACGGGGCCAAAAAGCAATATTCTATTTAAAGAAAGAAAAAAATACCAGTACATTAGGCTACTTCAAATTGGAATAAATTTGATGGAGCAACTCACCTTCAAACTGGTCCATTTTGGTAACATCAGCCTCCATGAAGATAGCCTTATTCTTTCCGAACTCGCGGTTGAGGTCGCGCGCGGCTTCCGTTCCATCTCGTACAATGTTGCCAACGAGCACCACTTTCTGGAAGAAAGTACTAGGTCAGAAATTCCACTATTTCTTACTCAAATTGAATTTTAGATAGATTCCGTGGACTCTAGAATAAACTGGCAGGTTAATCCCTTCATACATACCAACTAAACCTTCTCTACACACAGCCACTTCCATAAAAATGTAATTAAATATCATTTGCGATCCCATATATTTCACAAATATGGTACGCAGAAATGGTCACTGATAGGGCTAATCCACACCAAAGTTAATAAATAATGTTAATAAAACAAAGTTAATAAATAATGTTAATTAAAACATTTCTCAACATAGTTATTAAACTTTTGTTAACGAACTACTTCAACATTACGTCCAAACCAGAAAAGCTGTTTGTGATGTTACGATGCATAGGGTCAGGAAGAAGAAAATAGACGCTAAATGCGGCAAATAAAAATATTGGAAGAGCGTTTAGAATTAAGTTTGGAGAGAACACTTATGTCAGAACTTTTAATTCATCATGCGGTAAGCTTTCAAACTTTTATTGAGAATTTAGTCCTTGTTGACAGAAACTGAGCCCGGATTTGCAAGAAATTATACAGATTATCGAAAAGCTGGCTCCAATAATGACAGGCTATTTTTTATATAACTTTAAGATTCCTAGCAACTGGTGACTCGGAAATTTCACTTAAATATTTGTCTAGACTCTAGAGTATGAATCAGTCATTACTGATCTGCATTTAGCCCTTTCAGACCGAGTACGCACAATTGTGCGGGTTCGTATTTTAGTTATCCCTGACCGTATTTGATGTTTTTTCGGCGCTACACCGGACTGCAGTGATTGTGCAAGACACGTGGCGTGTATTTCAATTGATTTTAGTATGCGCTTGACCGCCAGGGCGAAGGAAGGAGAGTTTAAAAAGCACAGTTGATCGGCGAGATGGCAGGAAGCAGTAATGCCGAAAGTAAGTATTTATTTACTGCGTTTATATTAATCTAGAAGCTTTACTGAATACCGGAATATATTCAATGAAGTGTGTACATTGGTTAGTGAACGTAAATTTTGAAGCTACACCATCGTACGTGATACAACGAGGTTTTGAATTTTGATACGCACAATTGTGTGAGTCCTGTTTTTCGGATGTTAGTTTTTATTTTGTAAAATAAACTATTAATATGTGTATTGAGGAGCAATTTAGTCAGTTCTTGACGTACAAACAAAAATTCACACCTCCAGTTTTCTTTCAGGTCTGAAAGGGTTAGGGCAGTCGCCCAGGTGGCAGACTCCCTATCTGTTGTTTTCCTAGCCTTTTCCTTAAATCATTGGAAAGAAATTGGAAATTTATTGAAATCTCACTTAGTAAGTTAATCCAATCCCTAACTCCCCTTCCTGCAAATGAATATTTGCCCCATTTTGTCCTCTTGATTTTCAACTTTATCTTGATATTGTGATCCTTCCTACTTTTAAATACAGCACTTAAACTTATTCGTCTACTAAAGTCATTCCACGCTATCTCTCCACCGACAGCTCGGAACATACCACTTAGTCGATCAGCTCGTCTCCTTCTCCCAAGACTTCCCAGTCCAAACATTGCAAAATTTTTGTTACGCTATACTTTTGTCGGAAATCACCCAGAACAAATCGAGCTGCTTTCCTTTGGTATTTTTTCCAGTTCTTGAATAAAGTAATCTTGGTGAGGGTCCAATACACTGCAACCATACTCTAGTTTGGGTCTTACCAGAGACTGATATACCCTCTACTTTACATCCTTACTACAACCCCCAAATATCCTCATAATCATGTGCAAAGATCTGTACACTTTATTTTCAATCCCATTATGTGATTACCCAAATCATTTCAATCAAAGAGTCACTACTGATCTGCATTTAGGGCAGTCGCCCAGATGGCAGATTCCCTATATCTTATATTCCTAGCCTTTCTGAAATGATTGCAAAGAAATTGGAAATTCATTGACATCTCCCTAGGTAAGTTATTTCAATCCCTAACTCCCCTTCCTATAAACGCGTAGACCAGGGCCTCTCAGGGTGCATGCGCGCGGTGCATGCACTGTGCACGGTGCAAAAGACGACTTGGCTTGGTTGACCAGAGTGCAGACCCCCCACTCCTCGATTTGGTGCAATAGCGCTTACTCTCTCTTTCCTCACGCCTGTCTCGCTCGCTCCGCCTGTCTCCCTCTGCCCCACTTGCGCCGTAGCGCTCCAAATCCGGGCTGACTTGAACCGAGTATAGGCGAGTTGAGCCGAGCTTAGCCGAGTAGCCCAGAGACGAAGCGTTGATCCGAGCCATGCCGAGCGGCAGCGATGCGCAGTGCACGGAGCTCTTGCGCCTCTATCTGCACGCGTGAGATTTTGGGCGTTTGAGAGGCCCTGGCGTAGACAGATTAATATTAGTACTACTTTATCCTACTATGATGTAATAGTAATGAAACATGCCGTATGGTTAAATACTAAAGTATCGAAAGGGTTACCATACACAAAGATACACATGAATATAACAGGCAAGATATTAACTAATATACCGTATCTACACTATAATTCTCTACTGAAATGTGGTTATGTGATTATTACAGATGGTGGATTACTATTATTTTCCCTGCTCCGCGGGACAGAGAATAAAAATGTCCTTAAATGCTGAAAAATATGAGGTTGTTTACAATAATTTCTCAAACATACTTCTGTCAAAACTACGCCAGGGACTTGAATTGAAAGTATTGGGATACAGGAACTTGATTATTATTAGCTAACTGCTCATAAATACTGAAAGATCTAGGGTGTGAAATATAAATTACGGATACTTTAACTGCCTACTCAGAACTACAACTGTTCGGAATACGAGAATCAGCTGACTTTTATTTATATTTTCTTGGTGCATTACAGCCTTTATTCACGACTGTAGCCAACAATGCAACATTTGAATACGAAGAGCGACAATAATCAATAATGAAGATCTTTCCTTATATTAAACCACGTGGGTACATTCACATAATGATCCCCAAAAGGAACTTTCACCCCATCAACGCAGTTATTAAAACGGAAAGGACTTTTTCAATATGTGAAATTCACGACCTGACTTTTAACCGCGTTTATCATCATACCATTGCCTACTGTCCATCTCACAACATTACCGAGGTCATTTTGCAGTTTCTCGCAATCTTGTAACTTATGTATTACTCTATACAGAATAGCATCATCTGCAAAGTGTCTTATCTCTGATTCCAGTTCTTTACTCATACCCCTTATATACCGTATTTTATCGCGTAATTCCCTTCTTTCTCGAAATATTTTCTTGAAAACACTAGGGAGGGATTTATGCGAGTGGTGCTTCTAGGCATTCAGAAAGGAAGGGAAACGATGTATTAGGTAAAAGTTATATTTACGGTAATACCGATATGTGAAAAAAGTGGTACCTACCGGTATTTATTTTCAATTAACACAAAAGAATACCACGGTTTCATTAGGCTACAATGAAGAGCATCAATGCATTGTTTCATTGTTTCTTTTCTCTCACTACTCTGCGGCCTCACTTTCGTCACTATCATCACTATTTCCAGGCTCAGGTAACACATCATCTTCATTTTCACTATTCCACAACATGTCGTCCTCGGAACCGTCAATGGCACAAGAAATTCCAGTTTTTTTTAAACTCTTCTTAACAACATCGACACTAATTTTCTCCCACGCCCGGATTATCCACTCGCACACCGTCGGTATTGATGGCTTCCTTATCTTGCCTCCTGGAGTCAGCTGATGAGATCCCGCCGCCATCCATTCTGAATACAGGTGTCGAAGATGTTCTTTGAAAGGTTTGTTGACGCTGACATCTAAAGGTTGAAGAATGGACGTTAAACCTCCAGGGATGATGACAGGATGGGACTTCATCAGTTTCATTTTCTCTTTTACAGCTTCCACAAGGTGACAAGGACAAGGAGGGACTTCTTTTGTAATAATGGCCCTGGTCGTCTTCCCCAGACTTTCTCCAACCAATCCACCATCAAATCTGCTGTCATCCAGCCCTTTTCTTGAACTCGTACGTGAATTCCATGTGGCGTAGTCTCCTTTGGTAATGTCTTCCTTTCAAAGATGACATACGGTGGAAGTTTATTGCCGTCTGCTGTAATGCACAACATCACTGTGCATCTTAGACTCTCTGCTCCAGTCGTCTTCACAAGGACACTTTTTGAGCCAGTTGGAGCAACGGTGGCGTTGTGCGGCATATCAAAAAACACTGGCGTCTGGTCAGCGTTACCAACCTGAGAGAGTAAATAGTCATATTACTGTCGCACTTTGATTACGTAACGATGGAACTCGATTACCTTATCTGTGTAGTCTCGAGGTAAACGCTGGCACAAAGATGTTCTCCTCCGTAAACTGAGATTTTGCCGTCTCATAAAACGAATCACCCAACCAATGCTTGCTTTAAAATCCTTTCTGTCAATGTTGAGCGTGGCAGCTATCTCGCGAGCTTTGTTCTGAATCATTTCGTAAGAAACAGCACAACCATCATTCTGAAGTTCATTAACATAAGCAATTACACCATTATGAATTTCGGGATTATTTCCCTGTTTTAGGCCCACGGAAAGATTTTTAGCTTGCCTTTGCAGTCATAAGTTTATCTTTCTGTCTCCGCCAATACCGTATTGAATTAGGATCAACGGAGAAATGTCTTCCTGCAGCTTTCACTCCATTTGTATCGGCGTAAGATAACACATTTAATTTAAATTTTGCCGTGTAGTTTGAATATTTCGACATTATGACGACTTGTAACATACTGACCTAGAAACACGTCTGCAACTTCGCTGTTCAAATTTATAGTATGTTGTGACAAAGGAAACATTTTTATGTCAAGTACCGCTGTGTTCATTGTTGTCCATTATCAAGTCATTCGAAGGCCGCTCCAATAAGAACAAACCGCGAGAGGGAATTATGCGCGATATTTAATAAAATAATTTTAATGATGAAAAATCGTAGGGGGAGGGAAATATGCGAAGGGGGAGCTTATGCGATAAAATACGGTATATAAGAAAACATAAAGGTCCAATAATACTGCCCTGAGGAATTCCTCTCTTAATTATTACAGGGTCAGATAAAACTTTGCCTAGTCTAATTCTCTGAGATCTATTTTCTAGAAATATAGCCACCCATTCAGTCACTCTTTTGTCTAGTCCAGCTGCACTAACTTTTCCCAGTAGTTTCCCATGATCTGCCCTGTCAAATGTCTTAGACAGGTCAATCGCGATACAGTCTATTTGACCTCCTGAATCAAAATACCTGGCTGGAATCCTACAATTTAAGCTTCAATGGAATAACCTTCCCTAAACCCGAACTGGCTTCTATAGAACCAGTTATTAATTTTGCAAACATGCCTAATAATACAATCAGAAAGATTGTTCTTCCAACGCTTACATGCAAGGCATGTCAAACTTACTGGCCTGTAATTATCAGCTTTATGTATATCACCCTGTCCTTCATGCACAGGGACTACTATAGCAACTCTCCATTCATTTGGTATAGCTCCTTCATGCAAACAATAATCAAATAAGTACTTCAGATATGGTACTATATCCCAACCTATTGTCTTTAGTACATCCCACGAAATCTTATCAATTCCAGCTTATTTTCTAGTTCTCAACATTTGTATCTTATTGTAAATTTCGTTGTTATCATAGGTAATCTTTAAACTTCTTTAGTGTTTGTCACCTCCCCTATCTGGACATTATCCTTGTAACCAACAATCTTTACACACAGCTGACTGAATATTTCAGACTTTTGAAGATCGTCGCATACACACTCCCCTTGTTCATTAATGACTCCGAGAATGTCTTTCTTGGAAAAACATGTTTCTGCCTTAAAGTACCTATACAGACTCTTCCGTTTTGCACTACAATTTGTATGATTGCAAATTATGCTTGATGTCGTGTTATCCTTAGCTGACTTCTTTGCTTTCTTTGCCTATTTTACACGTTAGTGCCTATTTACATGCCTATTTTGGCTCATTTAAGAGCCTATATACTTGCCTATTTTAACAGTGCCTATAATTCTCATCTCCAGTGATCACCATAACACGGCATGCGCTACACGTAGGAAGGCGGCGGTGTGCGCCAACTGCGCGAGGGGCCACCCTGCCTCTCATCGCAGTTTTCCTGTATACCACGCCATGGCCCGGCAGAGAGGAAGGAGGCCTAGTGCCATGACACGTATCCATACAGCAGGTCCCCGTCTTGGTGGGCTTGACCTAATTCTCCGGGATCGGAGACTGGGTACGGGGTACCCCAACGGGGTCGAGTGGTGTGACAGGCCCTAGTGCCTATTACCGCATGGCTCGACAACTGGTAAGGCCCGCGCTAGTCACAGCAGTGCCCTGAAGGACTGGTTCCCTGAATAACTGGAGGAATAGGCTAATGTCTTGTGCATGATACCTGTTCCCAACTAAAGCAATTACCTAGACCTTTCCAGAACCACATCCTTGCACGCGCTATTTACTGTCAGGTTTTACATGTGGCATCTTTCTATTTCTGCCTGTGTGGTTTTGTCCTGACCCTTATTACCCGATTACGCCGCTATTGATACCCATCACCACATCTGGACTGGTAACATGCTGAGCATGGAGACAAGAAAATACACCTGTAGTATCACACTCCCAATCCTCCATGCTATATGTTTCTTCTTGGAACTAATAGCATGTCAGAGGCGATGTAGATTAGAGTCGATCGCCACACGGGGGAGCGGAGTTTAAGGGGCCCCCCGAAAGAAAAAAGTACTCTGCACCACTCTTCCGCGCTGAAGAGTGATCTGTCTAGGTTTCCTGCCTCCCAAATGAAGCCAGAAATATTTTGGGTCGGCGGCCAGGAGGTGACCTTCCCTATTTTTGGTCGGGGTAGGGAAGTGACTTCAGGGGGAGGAGAGGGCCCTCACCCAGTCGCAATAAAAACCTTGGTCGCTAAATTGTTCGATACTTTTCCTCCAGTGTGAGGGTAAGTTAGCGTCCGTAGTGGGTAAGGTTAGTTTAAGACGCCATTATGATGTCATAATCTCACCTATGGGGAACCTGTGAGGTTAGGGTTGCCCACGTAGGTAAAGTTTGACATCATTATGACGTCAAAAAGGTGTAATGACCTCATGTCAATGATCTTGCCTACATCAATAAATGCTGACTCGGCAAAAAGCGTGGGAAAATACTGACTCAGTACCCATTGTTTCAGAACTTTCTTTGCTCTTTCTACTGACTTGGTAATACAAATCTTAAGCCAGACTCAGCGGAACAAATTACAGAACGTTTCTTGTAAAACATTTAGATGATTTGTTAGGAGGCATTCTGTTGATGGTTAGACAGATCATGTGGTTCATGTACGATAATGTTCTAGCTTATTACAGACGTGAAATCTTGAATGGTACATGCAATAATAGTTGCATAGACAGAGGTGGTGGCGTGGTGGTGGTGTTTATATTAAGAGGAAGTACAACTGGGAAATCTTTCTCTCTAATCTGAAAGAAAAATGAAAAGGGTCCAGTCTTTCGAAAAATGAAGGTATCAGCAAGAAAGTGATGGTCCACGAAGGGTTGGAAAGAGTCCCTAGGCCTCGCAAACAATACCGTCAGTGCCGGAAGAAAACAAGAGTTGACGAAGTGAGGTAAGATAGGAAGGATGAAAGCCAGGAGCCTGGAACAGGTAAGTGGCTTTCTACGTTCACCTTACCTAAACTGAATGAAGTACTATCTCTGGTGGTACCTAAGTGATTTACTCCAGTCCTGTGGAGAATGTGCAATATCTTCAGCAGCGCGTTATTGATGCATTGCGACAATTTGCCATAGGCCTGCTGTTTTCGAGCGGGTATGACAGTCAGCGATGCGACGTCCTGCTGCCTGTATTGGAGTCCATGGGGGCTCTAGACATGTCTCAACGTTCGGTATACCGCAGACTCTGTGTTATAACATTACGATCTCGCGTCTCAAACAAATAGCGCTATAGGTGTTTGTAGTCATTCTCAGGGGGGGGGGGGGGTGAGCGTGTAAGTTAGAATGTTGCTGATCAGGGATTCGAAAAGTGTGCAAATCGATTTGATGATTATTAAGTCACGTCCATGTGGTTCAGATTCCGCTTCAAAATTAAGACCTTTCGGAGTATGACAAATAGATTTGAGATTATGTAAAGTTGCCAGCTTCGTTGTTTTTCCAATTTCTTACCAGAAATGCAAGATATACTTTGAGTTTGATGCTGCTCTATTTCCTTCCTCCTAAAAGGCTGAAATAGAACGAAATTACGCGGAAGGAAATAAGCTAGAACTGCGTTACATGTAAAACTATAGTACCTAGTGGAGAATATTGAACACGAGAGCGATTTTTAATCACTTTTATATGTCTAAAACTTTACGGTAACATTTTTCATTATGTGAACGAGAAAGAGAAAATTCCCGCAAAAATTGCACTGTGGGGATGTTTTAGTGGGTTGAATAACGAAAAAAATATGACAGAAGAGGTGGTGGTAGTGGTGGTGGTGGTGGTGGTGGTGGTGGTGGTGGTGGTGGTGATGATTGTTATTATTGTTTTAAGGGGAAGTGCAACTAGGCAACGATTCTCTATTAACACTAATCGAAGGGAAAACGTGGAAGGGACCTGACACTTCGAAAAAGGAAGATATCGGCCAAAGAAAGATAAGGGCCACGAGGGGCGCGAAAATGAATGACTCCCTAGGATTCGAAACCTAATATCGTCAGGATCGAAAAGAGCAAGAGTTGACCAAGGGAGGTCGGATATGACTCATCTAAGGGCCTCGTGGTCGCCAAACAACTCTCTTTCTCCCCCCCCCACTTCCCCAGTTCAAAGCCCTTGTAGCTGACAGAAGAGGCCTGATAGTTACTGGGCTCAATAGAAACAAAAAATCAACTCGCACATCTCACAAATTGTGATTACTGATGATCCGTAAATATATGGCGTACGCTGGCCAGTTCCTCTCAAATCCTCCACACATTCAAACAGTTTTTCATTTCATTTCACAGGCAAGGGCAACATCGTATCAGAAAAATTAAGACATTTAAATTCCTCATTGAATAGGATTGGAACTAATAACTGTCATTTAACCACTAAACCAGGAAAATGGTCATGCTAACAGAAAAGTAAAGAATACACTGTATTTAAGCAACAACTAAGGAAATGGGAAGGATGATTTATTTTTGCTACCAGTTTAACGTCGCATTATCGTTGATAGGTTTCCGGCGATGCTGAGATGGGAAAGGGTATGGTATGAAATTGCTGTAGCCTTACATAAGTTATATTCCCAACATTTGCTAATGTGAAAATGGAAAAATATGGAAAGCCATCTTAAGGACTGCCGACAGAGCGATCTGAACCCGCCATCTCCCAAATCGAAGCATATAGCCACATGACTGCTACCACGTCCCTCAGTGGAAGAAGCACGAAAGACAGAACTTAAGGCCATGAACAAAAAGGAGGTAAAAGCCTCGATAATTACTAAAAGAGAAATCCTGGGAAGGAGTAGGTTTAGGATGAACTGGAAATTGAATGCACAAGACTGTAATTAGTACATTTTAATTTCTCACTTACTCACATGCGCCCCTTGTTGCAGTATCTCCGTGGCGGCAGCCAGCCCGATGCCCGTGGCTCCACCGGTAATGATAGCGACTTTTCCTTGGGGATTCATGAACTGTGCCTTTTTGCCGCCTCCACTGTGTAACATGACCAGATAGAATTAGCACAGCAAATATATCCTCGCTATAAACTAGTGATACAACTTTTAATTCACTATTTTTACATACTCGTGGGCTACCAAGGAAGCAATTCACCAAATTCTATTTCGGCGGTTGCTGGGTCTGGAAGTAATTTAACACTGAATTCATTAACTAACGTCGCTAGAGACAGCGCACCGCATCAAGCATTTCTGAGAAAATTACGATTCTCCATGCGAGATTCTCCTTGCCAGAGAAGGTAGCATCAATACTTTTCAGATCTGCATTTGTCTATTGCTCTCTGTGAGAAAGAGAGAAAGCATGATTTCCATCTCTTTGGATGGATGGGATCAAACCAAGACGTAATTTTTCATGGCAGGGATGTGATCGTGGTCTAGACCAGGGCCTCTCAAACGCCCAGAATGTCACGCATGCAGGCAGCGGCGCAGAGTTTCTGTGCACAGTGCATCGGTTCCACTCGGCTCGGACCAACGCTTCGTCTCTGTGCTACTCGGCTAAGCTCGGCTCAACTCGGCTCAACTCAGCTCGGATTTGGAGCGCTACGGAGCAAGTGAGGAAGAGGGAGACAGGGGTAGCGAGCGAGACAGGCGTGGGGAAAGAGAGAGACAGCGCTGTTGCTCCAAATCGAGGAGTGGGGGTCTGCACTCTGGTCAACCAAGCGAAGTCGTCTTTTGCACCGTGCACAGTGCATGCACCAGGCGCATGCAACCTGAGAGGCCCTGGTCTAGACAAAAAAAAAATGACTGAATGAGTATCTATATGTTCAGAAAATAGAACTCAGAGAATTAGAGAAGATGAAGCATTATCTGATTCCGTAATCATTAAGAGGGGAATTTCTGAAGGCAGTATAATTGGACCTTTATATTTTCTTATATATTGTACCCATCCAAATGGTATTTTATTGGACGTAGAGAAGTTGGTTCAATTCTCGTAATGTAACACGGGTCTACGCGCGAGCGAGCATCCCCTGATTACCAGGCCGTTCCGCTGCGGACGAGAGGAAACTGTGTCAGGCGGTCAAGGACATCATGTACGTCATAAGGTTTACGTCACATAGCAAGTGCCCGAGACGAAGGGGAGTGTGATTCCAGAAAGATCTGCTCCAAATTGAGAAAAACGAATCACGTCGAGGAATAGCTGTCGACCAATGAGAATTAGCGAAGCTGTTCTATAGTCAGAGAATCATTCTGGAAAGAAGACGAACAGTGTGATTTTAGTAAGGCTGAGAGACAGATGGAATACGATAGTCACTGCTAAAGCTGTTGAAGGAACTACTATCTGCGCACTTTTTAGCAATAGATTTGTGTACGGGTTTGAGGAGCAAGGAGGGATCATTTCCGGTTCCGTTAGTACTGCCAACTGAATGGAAATGAAATCTGAATCGATAATATGATCGATCGATATGAATATTCTAAACCTTTGTTATCTTAAGCCAACAACTGCGTCACACACACCATTATATAACATTATATAACATTTCTCGATGCGAATCTTATTCCTATAGTTTAGCTTTGCTGTGTAAATAACAACAGTACTAGTACGTAAAGTGTACGCCAGATATCGCACAGCGATGCATAAGCGATTCATAGTTTGTATTTCAAAAGTTGCCAGTACGAATTTCGAAGATTGCCGAGGTCGACCAACTCAGCACTAGGGTGTAAATCTATCGCTAAAAGGTGCGCAGATAATAGTTGACTACGAGATAGTACTGCATGACGATTATAGTATTCTAGTGTGCCAATTTAATTTTTTGTTCAGACGGATCGGCCTAGTGCGATATCTCATTGCCGCACATTTGCCTGGGTGGAAGTTTCCAAACCACGGACAGTCAATACAAGACGTCACGTCGAGTTTTGTCGCAGAAACTTATGGAATGTTCTATTAGGGATTACGAGGGAAGATTATCATTGAAATTGAATCTTCGAGAGTAAACCTGGCCGAGGAATATCGTTTTCAACAGTAATATAGTGGACTATTCGAGATTCCGACAACTCAACGAAGTGCTGTAAACTGATAAATGAGGTCAAGATTTGAAGCTTTCTGCAGGGTTGAACCACATTGTACACTGACTGACAGAGCAAATGCAACACCAAGAAGGAGTGGTCAGAACGTTATGCCAATTGCAGGGTAGACTGACGTCACTGAGGTATGCTCATGATGTGAAATGCGCCGCTGTGCTGCGCACGTAGCGAACGATAAATGGGACACGGCGTTGGCGAATGGCCCACTTCGTACCGTGATTTCTCAGCCGACAGTCATTGTAGAACGTGTTGTCGTGTGCCACAGGACACGTGTATAGCTAAGAATGCCAGGCCGCCGTCAACGGAGGCATTTCCAGCAGACAGACGACTTTACGAGGGGCATGGTGATCGGGCTGAGAAGGGCAGGTTGGTCGCTTCGTCAAATCGCAGCCGATACCCATAGGGATGTGTCCACGGTGCAGCGCCTGTGGCGAAGATGGTTGGCGCAGCGACATGTGGCACGTGCGAGGGGTCCAGGCGCAGCCCGAGTGACGTCAGCACGCGAGGATCGGCGCATCCGCCGCCAAGCGGTGGCAGCCCCGCACGCCACGTCAACCGCCATTCTTCAGCATGTGCAAGACACCCTGGCTGTTCCAATATCGACCAGAACAATTTCCCGTCGATTGGTTGAAGGAGGCCTGCACTCCCGGCGTCCGCTCAGAAGACTACCATTGACTCCACAGCATAGACGTGCACGCCTGGCATGGTGCCGGGCTAGAGCGACTTGGATGAGGGAATGGCGGAACGTCGTGTTCTCCGATGAGTCACGCTTCTGTTCTGTCAGTGATAGTCACCGCAGACGAGTGTGGCGTCGGCGTGGAGAAAGGTCAAATCCGGCAGTAACTGTGGAGCGCCCTACCGCTAGACAACGCGGCATCATGGTTTGGGGCGCTATTGCGTATGATTCCACGTCACCTCTAGTGCGTATTCAAGGCACCTTAAATGCCCACCGCTACGTGCAGCATGTGCTGCGGCCGGTGGCACTCCCGTACCTTCAGGGGCTGCTCAATGCTCTGTTTCAGCAGGATAATGCCCGCCCACACACTGCTCGCATCTCCCAACAGGCTCTACGAGGTGTACAGATGCTTCCGTGGCCAGCGTACTCTCCGGATCTCTCACCAATCGAACACGTGTGGGATCTCATTGGACGCCGTTTGCAAACTCTGCCCCAGCCTCGTACGGACGACCAACTGTGGCAAATGGTTGACAGAGAATGGAGAACCATCCCTCAGGACACCATCCGCACTCTTATTGACTCTGTACCTCGACGTGTTTCTGCGTGCATCGCCGCTCGCGGTGGTCCTACATCCTACTGAGTCGATGCCGTGCGCATTGTGTAACCTGCATATCGGTTTGAAATAAACATCAATTATTCATCCGTGCCGTCTCTATTTTTTCCCCAACTTTCATCCCTTTCGAACCACTCCTCCTTGGTGTTGCATTGTCACTGTCAGTCAGTGTACATCATTGCGCCAGTTAAGTATTGTAAGGCAAACTGTTAGTCTACAATGAGTGTGGATCAAATTTTAATAACAAATTTTAGTTTCAGCATCATCAAACGAAGGCCAGTCGTCATCATGGACCGACCAAGAAGGAAATTCTGGGGAACTCTAAAACACCGCTGGAGTGATTCTACACTATTTGACTGCACAGGAATCCTGATGTGTTAAGCTGACGTGTGTGAGCCAGCACGATGAATTTTTTCATCTACAACCCGTCATAATCCGGAGAAGGAACCTACATCTACACCTATATTCAAGACGCCGGAGATTTACATCGGAATAATAAGTACCCTTGTCACATTTTCTTCTCTTTCGGTAGATTGCTAGTTGGATTGTATTCTCATATAATGAAACGTAGATTAGAGATGTAGTATTTAAGTGTGGTGATGGTAGAGTAGTCATTGATTCATTGATTTCATTTTGTACATTTCTTGGAATATTGCTGTGTTGATCCTGTGATTGATAACCACAGTTGTTAGTGAATTTCACGAGGTTACGTGTAATTAAGGTCTTCGAAATGGATTACGGGGAATGAAATATTATTATTATAATAATAATAATAATAATAATAATAATAATAATAATAATAATAATAATAACAAGGAAGATGTATGACTTCATTAAAATCATGAATATAATAAGAAATTATCGGATTATGTTAAAGCAACAATTAAATCGAAGCTTTGGTAAAGAAATGACTTGTGGAGTAAGTCAGACCTTAGAAGGGAAGGTGATAGCTGTGCACAGTAGGCAGCTCATCGAGATGATGCGTTTAGGAATAATAATCAGGGATATAATAATAATGAGTCGGAACAATTTAAACTTGTTGTTGAGAGTTAAATGTGAGCGACGATTGCGATGATAAACTTTTTATGATAAAAATGGACAACATGATGACCGCTAGGGTACATGTTAGTCGTAATGATATTATGATTTATGGTGATATGACTCAATAATTTGTTTTTTCCTTTCCCTGAGGTTATGAGTGCATTCTTCGATGTATCCCTAACTGATGGTGGTGATGATTGTTTCTTTTCTTTCCTTGTTCATTATATTTTGGTCATTCATCACAGGTCATGGTGATTCATTACTATTATCTGAAAATAATGCGAGGGTCTTCAACCAAATTCTGAAGAGAAACACATAATAATAATAATAATAATAATAATAATAATAATAATAATAATAATAATAATAATAATAATAATAATAATAATAATAGTAATAGTAATAATAATAACCTTGATACTATGATATAATCCGCTGATAAATAATTGGGGGAGATTGTGTAATTGTGTGACAGCTTATCCATGTGTTTCAACAAGTGTTAATTCTTTTGGTGATTTTTCATGTGGTTTATTGTCATGTGGAGTTTTGTTTCCGTTTGTTGCGCGTTTCGCTACGTGATACTCTGTTATCTATCCATAGTAAATTAATAAGTGAATAATCGTTTAAAATTGTCAATAAAAGAATACAGTCGAACGTAATCTGAGGAGAGTAAACTTGCCAAAGAATTTCCAAATTAAATGTTAAATGAATTTTCCAAGTAAATGTTAAAAGGATTTTCTTACGATAATGTTCAAAGATTTTTCCAAGTATTTTGTAAGCGAATTTTCTAAGTATTGTGAAAGAATTTTTGAAATGGAAATATAGCAGAATTCTCCAAAAAAATTGTAAAGGAAATTTCCAGAAAATTGAATGAAATGATTTTCCAAAGTGTCATGGTGAATTAGAGAGAGAAATTGATGGCGATTTGCCCAGAACTTACATGAAGGAGCAGTAAAATTGGTAAAGAATTTATAATTCAAGGGAATTTTTTATAATTTTATGATCTAATGTAGCACTATTGGCCACAACGACATTGTCACTAACATTATGATTGGTCCAATGTTACAGTTCCGTAAATCGAGGATTTCACCTGATGCATGGTGTCGGATGGTGTTTAAATGAAGACGGGTTGAATCAAATGGAACCTATAAGCATGCAGTGTACATATGTTCACGTTACAGATCAGAAGCAATCAATTTGAGCTGTATTGGTGTAAATAGGTTTTTTTTCCTTTTCTCATCTGCATGTCCAGACTGTTGTTTATTTAATAAATGTTATTGTTATTTTTGTTCCTTTTTTTTTCATGCTGTGTCACCTATCCGGTCACCTATATCCCTGCAAATAAAAAAATTCAGGAGGTCTGTCCCGAAACAGTAAAGTTGGCCCTGCGAACGTTCCACCCTTTGAGACTCTCACTCCGTCGACTGAGCGACCCCGGAAAAGGGGACAGTATATATATAAAAGTGATATTAGTAAAGAATAGTAAATATTTTTGCGAATGATGTTATACTGTATAGAGTAATAAATAAGTTACAAGATTTTGAGCAGCTGCGAAAAGACCACGACAATGTTGTAAGACGGACAGCAGGCAATGGTATGATGATAAACGGGGTTAAAAGTCGGGTTGTGAGTTTCACTAATAGGAAAAGTCCTCTCGGTTTAAATTACTGCATTGATGGAATGAAAGTTCCTTATGGGAATCACTGTAGGTATCTAGGTATTAATATAAGGAAATATCCAGTGGGGGCTCGTGACAGCATTTTCAGGGGGTTCACAGCAACAGTTTTGTTCACGTCTCAAATGTACCAAAGTAGAATGAAAATCAGCACAAAACAACTTACTTCAATCATTTCACTCGAAGTTCCTTGTGCGGTTCCTTCTCCACTCATAATATGGTAGAACCCCTGAGCCACTCAGCCCGGTTAATGATTTATTCACAAGAGGTATGGAATCAAGAGGCCTCAGAGGTTCAAACTGAGGATTGTGAAGACAATTCACACAGACTGAACTCTGTAATAACCAAGGTTGAACTTTTCTGAAACTAATCAGTGAATGTACAACAAAACAAAAATTATGACTGTTGGGCTGAGTGACTCAGACGGTTGAAGCACTGGCCTTCTGACCCCAGCTTCGCAGGTTCAATACTGGCTCAGTGCGGTGGTATTTGAAGATGCTCAAATACGTCAGCCTTGTTTGGTAAATTGGCACTGCGGGACTCAATTCCGACACCTCGGCGTCTCCGAAAACCGTAAAAGTAGTTAGTGGGATCTAAAAACGATATTATTATATGTTTATTATTATTATTATTATTATTATTATTATTATTATTATTATTATTACATTATAATACGGTGATTAAACCTGAAGTCCTGTATGCAAGTGAAATTTTGGTACTTAATAATAAAGATGATCTGGAAAACATCTTGAAGAAGGAAAGGAAGATCTTGAGGAAAATTCTTGGCCCGGAGAAAAAAGAAGGGTATAGGCTCAAATCACGCATAGCTACGGAAAGACTGTCCAACATTGCCGCAGACGTCAGGAAACGAAGACTGAAATTCTATGGACACGTTCACAGACTATTGTCTTCAAGGCTAACCCACAAGATTTGGACATGTACTGAAAAACTGAAGAACGTGCCATGGATACAAGATGTTAAAAATGATCTAAAAGGCCCAGAGAGAACCATCAAAAATACTGAACAGAAACATTTACCGTCACACGATAAATAGTTGGGTAGTAAAGCCAGAGAATGAAGTCTTTTGATCGGGGACTAAGTGGGCAGAAGAAAGGAAACAGGCACACAGTGAAAGAATGAAAGCAATATGGTCTGTTAGAAAGGCGAATCATAAATGCAATGCGTGATCCAACAGGGTCCATGATATTATAATGTATAGAGTAATAAATAAGTTGCAAGATTTTGAGCAGCTGCAAAAAGACCACGACAATGTTGTAAGATGGACAGCAGGTGATGGTATGATGATAAACGGGGTTAAAAGTGGGGTCAAGATTTTGAGCAGCTGCAAAAAGACCACGACAATATTGTAAGATGGACAGCAGGCGATGGTATGATGATAAACGGGGTTAAAAGTGGGGTTGTGAGTGTCACTAATAGGAAAAGTCCTCTCGGTTTAAATTACTGCGTTGATGGAGTGAAAGTTCCTTATGGGAATCACTGTATGTATCTAGGTATTAATATAAGGAAATATCCAGTGTGGGCTTGTGACATTTTCAGGAGGTTCACAGCAACATTTTTGTTCACGTCTCAAATGTACCAAAGTAGAATGCAAATCAGTACAAAATATTATTATTATTATTATTATTATTATTATTATTATTATTATTATTATTATTATTATTATTATTATTATTATTATTATTATTATTATTATTATTAAAATTCCGTACCCTGATGGTGGGCCTCCTACAGGGCGACGTCATAGAGGAGATGTGCTGCTGTGATTTGAGGTGAGAAGAACGTGAGAGAGGAGCGGTTGTGGCCTATAAAAGGAACTGTTGATGTATTTCATCATTCGCTTTTGAGAGGAGAATGGAAAACTATGGAAAACCATCCTCAGGACAGCGAACAGGGTACCAACCCCACCGCCTCCCGAATGCCGATCTGAAAAAACACAGTAAAGCCGTGGCCATTGTCAGCCGAAGCTACTCATCTCGGTGAAAGTAAAATTCACAGAAAATTAGCTACAATGCTGTATTGTAGCGAATATTTAAAAATGCGAACACTATTCTTGGTTTCAGATAACACGAAGTTCACCTAGGTACGACAAGCATAAAAATAGAGTACCGGTGCCACAAAATGCGCACTGTGGCGCTATCTCTGATGAGAGACTGAAACTACTAGCGCCGAGTGGCTTGGTACCGAAATTTATCATCGATTTTCATCTCTATTCTATCATATCCTCTTTGATTCTGCACAATATAAAGCAAACTTCATCCCGCGATTACTAACCTGTTCAGAAGTACCCACTGGCGAAATCTTCCGGCGGCAATGTAATGCAATAGTAACTTCTGGAGGCTGTGGCCGGCAGTAACAGGGGAGAGGCGGACCCTTGTGGTCAACTGTAATACTATCTCTGGTTTGAGGATGTTTGCAGACGGAGAGGCACATACGGTACCTTACTGTGCTCCTCATTCGTGGGGGTTATCTGTGCATAAACCATAACGTCATGTACATGCACGTGCGTATAGTCTTCAGGCTTATAGCACAACCTACAGTGTGCTTCCCGCATTGTCAGTCGAAACGAACAACTGTCAGTGTAACGAAACTTCGATGTAAGTCGAATGCTTGTGATCGATTGATGAAATCAGGTCGAAACAAAGGAAACAATTTTGAATTATCCATGAATAAGAAAATATGCATTAGAATTAGGCGTTCACGTGCTCGTGTGCTCCTGAGAACCCACCGCCACTGGAAATATCTTAACTGGAGTAATCACATAAATGGGATTGTAAATAAAGGGTACAGCAACAGAGAAGTGGTACAAGGTACTTAACACAAAACATCCTCATTTCCCGAAAGATATACCAATGAATGTATGGGAGATATTGAAGATCCGAATGCATACAGGGGCATAGCATTAGAATGTACAGCCTTCAAAATCCTAACGAGTCTCTTGAATAACCGCCTATACAAAATGATAGAGGAATTCATCCCTGAAGAGCAGTTCGGTTTCACCAAGGGAAAATCGACTTTACACGCTGTGAAATGTCTTATGGACGAAATTGAGGAAGCCTTGAGGGATCCGAGAGGAAAGCTCCATGTGACTTTTGTGGACTATACCAAGGCATTTGCCCTCATAAGCAGATCCATAATAATAGGAAAGCTGGTAGGGTACATAGGGGAAAATTACATCACAAGAATTATTAGGAATATTCTTGGGGATAACCTGGTACAGATAGACAACAGTGTTGACAGATCCAGACCGCTAGAACAGAAAAATGGCGTGCTACAAGGAGATCCACTTAGCCCATTATTGTTCAATATAGCCACATCAAATATCACCAAATACATCAAAGCGGACGTCAAAATACTGATCTATGCTGACGATATGGCTCTTATGTCACCCGAGATAACAAAACTTCAAGAAGCCTTCGACCAACTGGAAAAGTGGGCCACCAGAAATGAACTGCAACTTAACGAAAAGAAAACGGTGACAATGACGTTCAGGAATGGAGGCAGACCAGCAGCCAATGACAAGATCACATACAAGAACGAGCCACTATCAATCGTCTCTTACTTTAAATACCTAGGGATCACCTTTCAGACATATGGTATTGTTTTCACGATACATGTCCAAGAAAGAATAACAGCTGCAACCTTAGCCATGACTGATATAAAAAACCTTCCAAAGATCTCGCTGGCAACCGCAATGGAAATATTCAAATTGAAAATTACCCCCGTAATAACATATGGTATGGCATTAATTTGGAAGTATCTTACCAAAAGCAATCTAGCAGATATAGAAAAAGTGAAAGCCAAATTCTTAAAAAAAGCTTTATGTGTATCAAAGTACACCCGATCGCGCCTGGTATATGTGCTGGCAAGAGAAACTTTTTTCACAGAAGATCTCCGCCTACAACTGCAACTACCCTCTACACCGGCATGCGAAAATTTGCTTATTGACCTTCAGAGAAAAAGGGAAGAAATATGGCTGGATTTCTACTCTACAGACGCTATGTTAAACAGCGAATGGAAAAAGCCCGGTTATCAGCTTAGACATGTAATGACCCGATTTGCTGTTCATGGATTTCACCACCGGTTATGCAGCAGAACCAACTACCATGAACCAAACGATTCACAGTGCTTCTGCAAATGTGTGGCAAGGGCTGTGAAAGGTATCAAGCAATGTCATGCAGGAAAAGATTGGTGTCACTGACTAAATTCTGCCTCGATGAAAATGAGAACTAAAATTATTTTCTTTGCACATTGTGCGAATCTTTACTATTAAATAAAATAAAGGGTACATATCTCTGCACGTGGTTATGAGGGTATTTAGGGGCTTCAGTAAGGATGTAAAGGAGAGGGCATATAAGTATCTGGTAAGACCCCTACTAGAGTGTAGTTACTGTGTATGTGACCCTCACCAGGATTACTTGATTTAATAACTGGAAACAAATCCAAAGAAAAGCAGCTCGGTTTGTTCTGGGAGATTTCTGCCAAAATAGTAGCGTTACGAAAATGTTGCAAAGTTTGGGCTGGAAAAACTTGGGAGAAGGGAGACGAGCCGCTCGACTAAGTGGTATGTCCTGGGATGTCAGTGGAGAGATGGCGTAGGATGACATTAGTAGACGAATAAATCTAGTGGTGTTTTTAAAAGTAGGAAAGGTCACAATATGAAGATAAAGTTGGAATTTAAGAGGACAAATTGGGGCAAATATTAATTTATAGGAAGGGGAGTTAGGGAGATGTTCAATAAATTTCCACATTCTTTGCAATTATTGAAGAAAAGACTCGGTAAATAACAGATAGGGATTCCGCCACCTGGTCGACTGCCCTAAATGCCGATCAGTGGTGATTGATTGATTGATTGATTGATTGATTGATTGATTGATTGATTGATTGATTGATTGATTGATTGATTGATTGATTGATTGATTGATTGATTGATTGATTGATTGATTGATTGATTGATTGATTGATTGATTGATTGATTGATTGATTGATTGATTGATTGATTGATTGATTGATTGATTGATTGAACTGTAGATGGTTCATGGTTTTACACTGGTCGGTAAATATTTTACGGAAAACGAAGGAATTATGGCATATTTAGAGCCACAGTTAGAAAGCCAGCATATCTAGATGAAATTAACATCTTCCAGTATAAAATCCTACCTAAGTTACAAGTCTGAGAGAAGTACATGTGAATGTGTGCACTTGTCCAGGTTATCAACCCAAGTTTCTTTTAGTGACGCTTTCTGGAGAGTGGTGAGTGCGTACGTAAGACGCTTAAAGAAATACACCTACAACATTGCTGCATTTTCAGGTTTTTAGAAAGTATGGCAAAATCATCTGCAAATGCTAGACAGTTTATTTCAACACCTTTGTTCTTTCTTCCCAGTGTTGTTGGTGAACATTCGTTATTATTATTATTATTATTATTATTATTATTATTATTATTATTATTATTATTATTATTATTATTATTATTATTATTATTATTATTATTATTATTATTAAACATTTGGAACGATCACTGACAATACACTAGAGACAAGATATAACTTCTTGGACATAGTTAAGTTCAGTCGACAACTGCACTGCAAGATATACACTACTCCTGAATGTCCGCATGTATTTTATTTACAAGAAGAAATCTACTTATTTGAACTACCTAAATGTGGCGTCAAAAGCCATTTTTTTTTTTTTTGCTAGTTGCTTTACGTCGCACCGACACAGATAGGTCTTATGGCGACGATGGGACAGGGAAGGGCTAGGAGTGGGAAGGAAGCGGCCGTGGCCTTAATTAAGGTACAGCCCCAGCATTTGCCTGGTGTGAAAATGGGAAACCACGGAAAACCATTTTCAGGGCTGCCGACAGTGGGGTTCGAACCTACTATCTCCCGAATACTGGATACTGGCCGCACTTAAGCGACTGCAGCTATCGAGCTCGGTGCGTCAAAAGCCATGACCGTCGCAACGAACTCTCATTCTAATTATAACCGTCGCAGTGAAGCGAAAAATTCGACGCCCGACTGGAGCTTCTCACATGTTTTTTTTTTTTTTTTTTTTTTTTTGCAAGCTGCTTTACGTCGCACCGACACAGATAGGTCTTATGGCGACGATGGGATTGGTAAGGGATAGGAGTGGGAAGGAAGCGGCCGTGGCCTTAATTAAGGTATAGCCTGGTGTGAAAATGGGAAACGCGAATTTCAGGGCTGCCGATAGTGGGGTTCTAACCTACAGTCTCCCGTTTGCAAGCTCACAGCTGCGCGCCCCTAACCGCATGACCAACTCTCCCGGTCTTCTCACATTTTGTCAAGCAGTTGCTTATGAAAGTGTGCTCGCTTCCATGACTCAAATATAAAGTTATTAAACCAACAGATGTCAAATGTTGTTAGTCACTTGTGAGAAAGTACATACCGGGCGAGTTGGCCGTGCGGTTAGGGGCATGAGGCTGTGAGCTCGCATCTGGAAGATAGTGGGTTCGAACCCCACTGTCGGCAGCCCTGAAGATGGTTTTTCGTGGTTTCCCATTTTCACACCAGGCAAATGCTGGGGCTGTACCTTGATTAAGGCCACGGCCGCTTCCTTTCCATTCCTAGGCCTTTCCTGTCCCATCGTCGCCGTAAGACCTATCTGTGTCGGTGCGACGTAAAGCAACTTGCAAAAAAAAAAAAAAAAAAAAAAAAAACTTGCTAGGGGAGTAGTGGGTGAAATATAATGAAATTCAAGGTGAATTGGAAGCAGTTAAAGGTCTTCGTGAAGAAACTGAATGGGCTCAAGTGGAAGATATGTATTACATTGCCGTTAGCTTCTTTCACACTACAATGAAGAAAGTCGAATGTAATCAACGTAGTAGCTCGGATCCATTAATAAAAGTTAAGCTATCACAAATTCTTATTCCTAATTTTACTGGCCATCGGCCTCTGTGGTGTAGTGGTTAGTGTGATTAGCTGCCATCCTCGGAGGCCCGGGTGCGATTCCCGGATCTGTAGCGAAATTTGAAAAGTGGTACGAGGGCTGGAACGGGGATGCCGGGATGGTACCTAACTTAAGGCCACGGCCGCTTTCTTCCCTCTTCCTTGCCTATACCTTCCAATCTTCCCATCCTCCCTGCAAGGCTCCTGTTCAGCATAGCAAATGAGGCCACCTGGGCGAGGCACTGGTCATCCTCCCCAGTTGTATCTTCCGACCCAGAGTCTGAAGCTCCAGGACACTGCCCTCGAGGCGGTAGAGGTGGGATCCCTCGCTGAGTCCGAAGGAGAAACTGAACCTGGAGGGTAAACAGATTAAGATAATATTTTACTGGCCAATTTCAAAAATGAGTTGCATTTAAAGAAACGTTCATATCTCTTGTTGGTAACAATACGAATATGCCTTAAAATATTCAGAAACTCCATTATTTGCAAGGTGCTATTAAGGGAGATACTAGAAGAGTTATTCGGCACGTTCAATTAGGCCTACTTGAAGAAGGCTTTGATATAGCTTGG